>NW_015150474.1:913109-952379 GCF_000732505.1 Cyprinodon variegatus
AAAGAAAGAAAGAAAGAAAGAAAGAAAGAAAGAAAGAAAGAAAGAAAGAAAAGCTCTAAGACAGAATTTCAATAGTCACCGATTGTGTGTTGAATTTTATAAATTCCAACTTCTGACGAGGACGGGAATGCACCACAACTTTCACAATGTTTGAAGTCCACAAAATGAAAACAAAGATATTAACATACAAATATGTGATTATTTTGAATACAGTCAAATATACCAAAATAATCCTAGATCTTGGTTTGAAAAAAAGAGAACCATTGACCGGAGAAATGATCGTGTCAGTCCTTGTTAATGATTATCTTTCTGTAGGCCTTATATCTTATCTCAACTGTTTCATATGCCATTGAGCTCTCCTGACAGCAGCACAGAGGCAATGTCCATTCGCTAGCTTAACTGACATGAGTTATTTCCACCCTACAATGGACATTTTAATCTGACTCTATTTTTCTAAACTTAAAAAATATGGAAGCCTATTTTTGGATTGTATTTTTTATGATTTTTCCACACACAAACCTGGGATTGTTGTCAGACTACAAGATCTGTGGAGATCCAGAATGTGACAGTAAGTCTGAAATACTTTGTTAGTAGTTGCAGGCCACGGACTATCCCTGTAGGATTCATTACAAACTCTAAAGGTCCCACATGATGATCACCATTATATTTACTTTCTTTTCTTTAACTAATGTGTCTCCTTCTTTAGGTGCAATGAGCAGAGTGCAGGCTATTAAGAACCACCAAGGAAAGGACTGCAGATTCCTGAACTTCAAAAAAGGAGACATCATTTTTGTTAACCACAAACTTACAGGGAAACGTGAAGACCTCTGGGCAGGCAGTGTATGTTTTGTATCACCAACAATCATATTGTTGTCATAAAAGATAAAGACCTACCTAATACATCCAGCCCCTTATGTTAGGTTGTTGGTTAATGTGCTAGTAAGTCTTAATTATGACACAAAGCAGGTTGTGAATGTTAAGAGGAATATATTATCAATGGCCTGCTTTCTGGCACCAGATTTTTGTTAGTCTATAAAGTAGTGGTAGGAGTGATAAACGGAGAATTACGCCGACTTACTAAATTACCTAATATTTCAAGAACCTCTTTACATTTTGTCAGGCTACAAGCATAAACAATAACCTATTTTTTTTTAGGGGAATTAATGTGAAAGAACAACACATTGTAATGAACAACTAGAATTAGAGCTGCAAGGCTAAGATTTTCTCTAGAAGGACTTTGATTACTTTTCTTTAGAAAATAGATTGAGCTCAGTCAGAAAGATGGTGACTGTCTACAAATATCCGTTCTCAAGCTCTGTACAGCTCCCTAAATTCGATTGCGGATTGAACTTTCGACCATATTCTCTGATCTAAATTGTCAACTGATGCTTATCCTAAGAGATGAAGCCCTATCCGCAGTTTTGAGTCTTTTGCAAACAAAAGCAGGGTTACAATATTTCCTTCTGTGTAGCTCCATCCTTCCCTGCATAAACCTCTAACAGTTTCTATGTTCCTGCTGATTGAAGGTCCTCCCCACAGCAGAATGCTGCCATCACAATGATTCACAGCGGGAGTAACGTGTCGGTTTAATTTAGGTACTTCCAACTAACAAAGCATTTTGCTTGTAGGACAAAAATGTACAATTCTGCATCATCTGACCTGAGCGTGTTCTTCTACTTGTTCCCTGTATCCTTAGATGCAAGATCAGACTAGTGAGAAATAGGTGGACTCTACTTAAATTGGAGGAAGAAATTAGTTGCAATGTATTTTATTTAACAATTTTGTTGTAAAAGGCCTAAACATATGTACTCAAAATACTTTAATTTTTAAGGATAATGAGTTTGGAAACTCTCTATCATTATTCACTTCATAGTTACAGTATGTACTCTTTTATTTGAATCTATTACAGTAAGTCCTACTAAAGTACACATATGCTTATAGTGTAGTATAGTTAATTATAGAAATAAAATACATTTTAAACACTTTTCACTCAGTTATTTCATGCTGTTTGAGTTTTAAGTAAAAAAAAAAAAAGTCTATAACCCTGGATGTATGTTGCTGTTACAGTGTTAGGTTTTGTGTTCTTTATTTATGGATATGTCTCTGTTTTCAATACAAGCTCATTTTATTCCTTTCAGATTGACAAACATTTTGGCTACTTCCCAAAGGATTCAGTAGAAGTGGAAGAAGTTTTTGCAGAAACAGAGAAAGTGCTGGAGACCCAGGTAATCTCAGTGCTGGAAAAAAAAAACACACATTAAAATAATCCCATGAAGGTTTATGAGATCTTAGATGGCTTGGTACTAACATTTTCCAGATCCATTAACTTTCTTCCTACTTTTCGGCAGGAATCTGATTTCTTCTGTATGGATGAGTCTGGATATCCCATCGATACAACTAATTTGGACTCTGATGATCATAACTCTCAAACACAGGAGCCAGAATCCACACAAACCAGCACAAACACTCTTGACAAAAATGCCCAAGCTACTTTGATGTCTACCGAAGCTACAGTAAAAGAAAGAGATAATGAAGATGGAAGCAAATATCTCGTGGATGCGGCCGAACAGCTCAGGGATGAAGTTAAGGCTTCAGCGACTCCAGAAGAACAAGGTGGGTCCCCCTCATCCTCCTGGCTGCGTTCATCTGTGACGGGATGGTTAGGTTTCGGAAAAGAGGAGCAGTTAAGGGATTCAGAACAAGGAGAGAAGGAAGATGAGAAGGAGGAGACTAAACCAGAAGCCTCAATCAGATCATCTGTGACTGGCTGGCTAGGCTTTGGAGGAGAAGGTAAACATGACAGTGATGAAGATCATGTGGAAATCCAGGAAGATTCCTTAACTTCAACAATGACAAGGTGGCTAGGCTTCAGTGAGGGGACGGAAACTGCTGCTATAGCAAGTGAGGAAATTACTGAAACAGCTAATGAGAAAGAGCCCACAGAGATGTTTAGAAGCAGGAGGATGTCTCTGGACCTGGAAGGCAGCAAATTACAGGAAGAAGAGGAGAAGGAAGACATGGGAACGTTAGCCTGGCTGGGCAGCAGGTTGTCAAGCAGGCTGGGACTTGGATCAAGTCCACAAGATTCAGGAGGAGAAGGAAAGGAAACCGAGGATCAGGTGGCTTCTAGCTCTTGGATGAAGATGAGAACTGAGGGAATTTTTGGCTTTGATGACAGTAAAAGTGGAGCAGGCGGAAGTACAGGAAATGGTATTAAAGAGACAGAAACGGACCAAACATTAGAAGAACCTCCTGGATTGGAAAACATACATATTGCTCAATCAGAGGGTTCATTATCAGAAGAAACTGAAAAAGAATCCCAAATAAAGGAGCTTGAAAATGAGTCTAAACCACCAGACAGTAATGATGGTGGGGATACTGTAGATAGTTATGTAGATAATTCAGACACAAATGATGTAAATATTTTAGAAACTGATGTTGAAGTTTCCAACAAGGATGTTGTGGGTGAAAATGATATCAGGAGTCAAGAAATCGATCGCAGTTTAAAGGAGTTAGATTCAAACTCGATGGAGCAACTTGAAGGTCGAGTAGAGCAAGAGGGAAAGAGTTTGACTGAGGGAAAGGCTGACGTAAAAGAACAGCTTCATACGTATGAAGAATCCACTCTAATGTCAGAAAACAGTCCTGTTAGAAGTGATGATCAAGAAGAGGAGCAGTTAACCACAGAAGAAGGTTTATTTCAACAAGAACTATTGAAGGAAGAATCCCCTGAAGAGACTGAAGTCAGTCGTGATCAGGGAGAAAATGATGAACAGAGCAAGGCTGAGACAGAGAGCCGTCAGGGTGAGTTAGAACTGCAGCTAGAAATGCATCCCACAGAAGTCAGCTCTCAGAATGATGGATCCTCATTTTATGGAAATCCTGAAAGTATTTATAACAATATCTCAGAGGACGATGGAGTAATAATGACTTTAAATAAAACCACACAAACCGTTCATGAAACCCAGGGGTTTCTGCAGACGGAAAACAAAGAGCAAAGGGACAGGGATGTTGAAAGACTGGAGGAAATTGTGAAAGATCAAACTAAACTAAATGAGAAGGAAAAAACACATTCTGAGAAAGAAGTTTTTAATGAAAGTGAAATAAAATCAGTAGTAGGTTTTGAAAGAGAAACTGAACTAACAAAGGGATCAAAGGAAGAAGAAAAGTTAAAAGTCAAGATACAGGAAGAAGTAAAAGAGGTAGAAGAACAGATTGAAGAAGTAAAACAAGAGAGCCAGCAGAAACAATTAGAGGAAATTAAAAAAATTGAGAAAAAGAAGGAAGAAGAGTTAGATAGTGTTTCTGGGGAGGCGAGGGGGTTAATAGAACAAAGGCAGGATGAAGTGAAGGAACTAAATGAGGGAGAGAAATGGGAAACAGTGGACCATGAGCAAGACAGAGGATCAAAGGAGGCAAATGAAAAAGCGCTGAATCAGGAGAAGATGGCAGAAATCTCTGGGGATAGCCCAAGTGAAGAGTTTAGGGTAGAAAGACAAATGGATATGCAGGAGGAAGACAAACAAGTTCCAGAGCATGGGAATCATATCAGAGTGGAAGAGTTGAAGGAATCTGAGAGGCAAAATGAAAAAGAAGAGAAGGGAAACTTTTCTGGGGAGGGTGACACAAAGTTTGAAGAAGAAATGCAAAAAGAGGCAGAGGAGCTGAAGGAGGAAGAGATCCATGAAAATGGGTCACAAGAGCATGAGGAGCCCATATTGGAAATACCAAAGGAATTTAAGGACCCAAATGAAAACCAGAAGGAGGAAAAGGAGAAGGTTTGGGGGGAGAGCAGCAGAGAAGGGGGAAAAGAGATAACAGAACAGACCCAGAATGAAGATTTTGAGCCAATGGAGGAGGAGAAAACTGTGAAAAACTCAGTCGAGCTTGGAAATCATGTCAAAGTGGATGAGTTTAAGGAGTATGAGCAAAATGAAAACCAGGAAAAGGAAGGTAAAGAACAGGTTCAGGAGAATGAGAAGATCAACATCCGCGGATCAGAGATAGAAAATACTAAAGAGATGCTGGGCGATTCCAATTTTCCTTTTTTGGTCTCTGAAACTAACAAGAAGACTGAAAATCAAAATGAGAACGAAGAGGTAAAGGTGAACAAAGCCTTTACAGAGCCTGACAAAGAGCACCCAGTACAGGAAGTGAAGGATGGAAATGTTAATGTAGGTGGGTCTGAGGATGGAGGATGGAAGGATGGCAACTGGAAGGAAGACATTGGTTTTGAAGAAGAAATCAAGAAAACTGACAATAAAAATTCTGGAAATGAGTTTCACAGAGACTTAGGAGGAGAGGAATCATATAACCCTGCTGAAAGTCAAGTTCAGGGTTCTGAGCAAAGTGAGTCTGCACATCCACCTCTAGGAACAAACGATAAAAGCCAAGAACGTGTAGGAGCTTTTGGTCTTTTAAAAAATGCCATTGAACTTTTCTCCCAAACGCCCAACCCTGAAATGAATGAGTCCACACAGACTGTTCAGAGTTTCAACACAAACTCAGCTGAGACAACAGAGCCTCTTGCCTCTTTTACTCCAGGACTTGATGCCTTGACAGATTCACTTCACACCGAAGTAACACACACAGGATTTCCCAAAGAGCAGGCGCAGTCACATCCTATCTCTGCTGAAAAGCTCCTCCACAATGCTCCTTCAGTCACAGAAGCAAAAACCTTCAGCAAAGATTATAAAAGTCTCCACCACCACATGAACGCGGATGAAACGGTTATTTTGCTTGAACTCTTCGGTCGACACAAGCTGCAGTTTTTGGACTACATTTTGACAAGCCCAGAGGCCGTGTCTGCAGATGAGGATCAGTCAATACTCTCAGATATAGAGGAACTCCTGCAGCACCAAATGGAGATGCTAGTTGCTCCCAGTATGAAGGGATCTGATGCACCAGAGGAGGACAAACAAAGAACCAGTACAATTATTGCTCTTCAGAAGCTGGAGACATTATTAAAATCAATGAAGGACACTGTCAGCACAGGAATATCAGATGTCAGTAACCATCAAGGTATTTTTGTCCAAATTGCATAAACTATAATGGCTCATATCATTGATGTTTTAATCTAATGTAATCTGTCAGTTCAAGTCTGTTGTCACCAGTGGGCATTTATATGTTCCTTTGTCAAATGTAGCTGGGCCCAGTTCAAGCCGGACCAATGAAAATGAAGATTGGAGCTATCTGGAGAAGGAAAGAGATCAAGGAAGTAAAGAAAAGATATCTCTGCATAACACTAAGTCAGGATCAAAACAGAAAGGTATGAGAGGATATAATACAGAAACATAATTAAATATGAGGAGATATTTATATAAACTGAAACTTTTTGCCAGCTATGTCTGAATTGTGCAAAACAAATCTGACCAATACTTTTGGTTATTACTGTAATAAATACTAACACATACGTTACACAAAAAAATATAATCATGGCATAATGAATAATGTTATGATAAAATTGTACTTTTGTGACTCTAACTACAGGGTTAATCAAGCAAAGTGTGGAATTTCTTCTTTGGTTTGCTGAAGAATCCATTAGTTCTGCTAAGGCAGTGATGGGGATCCTTGTTTGGATAATTGTACAGGTAAGAAATTAGACTGCATTTGCAACCTAACATCATACCTGCACTTTCATGGTGAACAGAGGTGTCAAGTAATGAAATACAAATACTTTGTTACTTTCAATTCATATATTGGGATCTGGCTGTTTTTTTTTTTTAAAGCTTACTTTATACTTTTATACTTTAATTAGTTTTTGGAGCACACTTTTTCACTTTTACTTGAGTAAAGAGGTCAAGCTGATACTTCAACTTTTACCAGAGTGTTCTTAAACTGCAGTATCTATACATCTACTTAAGTAACAAATGTGTGTACTTTTGACACCACTGATGCTGAATCTTCAAAATAGAACCTAACTCAAATGTTTTTTGTTTTTTTACTGCATTTTGCACCATATATGTATTTATTTTTGCACTGCTCTGAACCTTCAACATCAATGCCTTTTTGCACCATGTCTCTCCCACATTGTTTACATTTGATCACTGCTGCACTTTATGAATGGAAATGTTCTTCTTCACTGCTAAGCTGCTGCTGATTCACTGTCGGAAAGCGGTATAAACAAAAATGTGTTTTGTATACAGGGTGTGTATACAAAATAACAAGAAAGTTTGTCCAAGTCTAACTCACAAAAAAGCAAGTACAAGTCATTTGTGGATATCAAAATAGTTTTTATATTTTTTTCTTTTTTATTTAAAATGAGAGGGAAACTTAAATAGGCAGAAGCATCTTTTGAATTTAAGATTAAGAATAAAAAATAGAAGGTAAAGTGAGAATAATTGAGAAAAAGTTATATTAGTTAAAATAGATTTTTATCTAGCATAGATCACCCTTTGAATCTTACAGGCCATAAGTAGATTTTGCTGGCCTGGTTCTTTAAGACATGTGACATGTTGATCTCACTCTACCGTTGGAATTCAACTTTGCCATAGTCTCAGTTGTCAAACTGGCTTACACGGACATATTGCTTCTCACATTTGGATCTACGTGGTGTTCCAGGGGAGGAGATAGTTTATGTTCAGATGGATAAAAGTGTAACCAGGTCGGTGAGTTGAAATTTAAAGCTTAAGCCGTACTTTAAACAGGGCTGTCTGTCATCACCAAAAGACACACAAAACCGGTCCTAATATGTAAATTGTTCAGTATTGTAAGTATAAAACACATTTGTTTAAATTTATTTTGAGAAAACAATAAAATCATAAACTGTATAAAATATGTAAAGTATATGATATAGTTATTATTTGAGTAACACCTGTTTCCCTCGGTGTCACTTTAAAAGCGCTCCGATGTGCCTGTGTGGCATCTTACAATTGGTGACGTTTGGAATAAATCATTTACAACAGTAGGGGAAAAGATTATACACAATTTTTTTAACATTCAATATTCAAATAAATAATTGTAGTTTTATTTTCGCAACTAAACGTTTAAAATCTTTTAATATATATTTATGCTATTTATATCTTTAAAATATTAGCCTGAGTAGGCGAAGAATATTTAATATTCACACGGTTACCCCCACGGCTTGAAGAGTTGGTACGGTCCTGAGGGTAGGTGTTGTGAATAGGATGTGGACTAGCCGTTAACCCGGCTGTGAGAAGCTTATATTTTTTCTAATTGTATTAATGAAATTCCTTGTAAATATTAAGCCAAATGAAATAATTTGGATATGACGGAGCGTCCAGAAAATGTGCAGCTGGCCAATAAAGTGGCCGACTTCCAGGCGGCAGCAGAGACTTACTACAACACCGCCGTGGAGAAAGTGAAAGATGTACGTCAATATGTGGCAGGTTCTGGTTAGCATTTCCCATTTATCCACTAGAGCAGAAGTAATGTAACGGATATTTTTTAACACGCCGAAGTATTTATCTTTTTAGGCGTTTATTCTGACATTGCTGTATTTTCGGTCATGGTCGTGCCTCATTTTTAAGCAATATTACAGTTATTAGCATAGTTAGCTGGGACAGTCAGACAGCTTTTACTCTGTGTTTATACTTATTCATCTTTTGGTTTTTAATTTCAAGAAATTAAAAACATTTGGTTTGTTTATTTGGCGCATTCTCTTCCGTGATCATAGACAGTGGCTTTAAAGCTCTCCCACGAACAGCTGTTAAATAGGATTTCTTTAAAGTTGTTGCCATAATAATTAATAGTTCCTGTATTTTTTGTTTAAACAGGAATTTAATTTACTTGTAAATTTGTGATGATAAAAATCTGGTGTTTAACAACTTTATTTTACAGATAGTTTGTTAAAAACTGATTAAGCCCAAACATTTGTGAAACATGTACACCATAATCTAATACCCCCTTTCACAACAGTAACTTTAATTACATAATTTTTCAATTTGTTAGCAGTCTCTGGCATCTTCTTGGAGACTAATAGAGAATAATTTTTTCTCCGATTTCGTTAGGGCCCTTCTAAACATTTCAATCAGATTCTGGTTTGGATTTGATGGTCTTATTCTTTCCCCATTCAGTTGTAGATTTGCTGCTGCTGCATCTCGGGTGATCTCCTGCTGATTACCTAGTTTGGCCCAAGCTTTAACCATAGGATAAATTACTTTATATTTAACTCTTTTTATCGTAAAGAGGAGTCAATGGCCAACTTAATTACAGAAAGATTTGCTGGTCCTGAGTCTGCATTGCCAGCTCACATCATCATCCCTCCATCACCGTGCTTCAAAGTTGGCAGCTTTCACATAATGTGGCATTGTGCTTTGTGGCTTGTCCACTCATCTGTGATTGCCTCTTCTTTCTAAAGATCATATTATTTGGATGCAACTTTGCAAACCAACTGTTTTTTGAACAATTTGGTTTCTGTGCATCAATTTCTGGGTAAATCTTTACTTTATTTACCTTTGAGAGTTTAAATTCAAAGTTTTTTGTTTGACTATGGCATAATGTTGCTGCAATGTTCATTCCAGGAAAGGTTGATAGATGAATAATCTTTTTCACTATAGATTGGTAGTTTTAAATGGCATTTAAGCCTCTTTAGATTGACTGATTGCAACAATTTCTTCCACAAAGTCATTGGTGAACCTGCTATCTTTCCAATACCTGAAAGCTTTAGGCCATCAAATCTAAACTCTGCTTTCCAGAAGCTGCTAGATCAAATCAGTTATGCTAATCCATTTAATTGGTAGTGTCTGGCTGCTAATTTTCTTAAGGAATTTTCCAAAAACAGCAGAGCTATTTTTGTTCTATTTTCGCTTAAAACAGTTTATCACACGACGGCATTCAATGTGTTGCATGTCTTTTGTACACTGAAACTGAAATAATTAGGAACTTGGTAAAGAGCAGATGATTTCTTTTTTGTACTGATATGAAAAAGAACCCCATCAAAAACTTAAAGCATTTAAAAGTAAAAATAAAAGGTAAGGAAAATGAAAGTTTGTACCTAATGCTGACAAAGTTGAAGTTTCATAACTTTGTTTTAACACATTTTTCTATACAAGGGGAACTGTCATTGGAAAGCTTATATCATTGAACTTTTTTAACTTGAAATGATGGGTTTACACTAAAGAATCATTTTAATGGAAACCTATTAAACAGAAGGAAGGTTGAAAGTCTTTTTTTAATGTCGTAAGCTATAAATTCTCTGGTTAAAATCTTGTTATAACTGATGAAAATTTAATACAATGGCACAAGGAACTGGAGATTGCTTCATGGCATTTGAATGTTCACAACACTACGATCAATTGTATATGATTGAAGTTTTAAATTACTTTACTTTTACCCGTCTTTCTAGGCTGTATCCTTACTGCCTGACAACATGAGGCCCGGCCCAGACCTCTACGGTGTACCATGGGAACCTGTTATCTTCACCGGCCTGTTGGGGCTGCTGACGTTTCTGTTATTCACCAGTAGATGTTACAGATCTGTAAGTGAGCAGCAAGTGTTTACAGAGATGCACAGATCTATTTACCCACATTGGTATAAAGGTCATAAGCATTTCTTAATATAACAGCAAATAGTAGCAATTCAACTAATGATAGTAGCTGGCTGCTAATATTCACCTGGCTCTGTTGACTTGTAGCTTAACCATTAAAAATAAAAGGAAATATTTTTAGCAACACAATTGTTGGCTAAATTATATCTTAAAGAGGAATGAGCAGTTAGCTGTAATGATGTTTATTTTATTGCTCCGTAGTCTTAAAGGAAAAATTAAACAAAACAGACATTAGACAATAACTCTAATTCAAAAGAATGGTCAGTAAATGGGCTCTCAGTCTTCTCATCTTTGTTTCTTGAATCTATTTCATAATTATGTCTTCACTGGATAGTGTTGGATAGTGTTTTTTGGCAATTTTCTTTATCATCTTTTCTCTCTTTTTTATCTTCACAGATAAAGAGCAGACTGTATCGAAGTAAGTTTTTACTTTAAATACCTTTTGCCTTATAAATAAACTCACTACTGTTAGTCTGCTGGTGCTTGTATTACAGTGGCAGTTTAACCAACCCCCTTTTCTTTCAAATAAAAGCATTAAAGACCATTTGTAAATGAGCTATGAGCTGGTTATTAACTTCATATTTTAACCCAGAGTCCCTATCTCTGATATCAAGTAAAAATAGTGGAGTTAGACTCACTTTAATGACGAGGTGGGAACAAAGCTATGTGCAAATAAATATGCAGCCAAATATTATTAAAGTAGGATTTATTTTTTATAAATTTGGCTGCAACTAACATAACTATTATTATTATTAACTATTATTTTTATATCTAAATTATTAAAGAAGTTGACAGTTTGTTCAGTAATTGATCAAATTAAACCATTTCAGCCAAGTACATCTTGCTTAAAACTGTAAATAGTTTTTCCCTATCTGCGTAATGTTGTACATCACTGTGGAAAATAAAGCTTAAGGTATGCTACTGTAGTAAATTCTGCAGTGTGATGAGGATATCTTTTCAGAAGGAGACGATTAGATTTCCTGCATTTAATCATGGTGACAGAATCAGCTTTGTGATATTAAAAATGCTAAAACGAATGTGAAGGTGCTGCCTGTGATCCTGCTTCATCATGCAGGCCTTGCCTTAAATTTCAAAAAAGGGTGAAATCCTCTTTGATTTTAAAAACTATTGTTTCTACAGGGAAAGAACAGAGGATGGCTAAACAAGTTGAAGAGCTGCTGGATGAAAAGTGTAAAGTCCTGGAGACTCTCAGTCAGTGTCAACAAGAGGTTGGTACTTATGCTTACTTTGTGTTAGATTTACTGCAGGCTGGAGACACAACTTATAAAAAGTCTATAAAACTTTAATAATAACAGCTAGAGTCTTCTTTAATGTATTTTCTTTTCAAATAAAATCTGTGGACAGTCAGAGTAACCTCTTCATAATGTGACATTTGCAGTATGATGACCTGGAGAACCTACTCAGGGACAGCGGCGTCCTCGCTCAGACTCAGAAATCAGAACATTTGGAGGTAAGGGAGCAAAAACTTGGAATGACGTGTAGAAACCTGTGTGAAACTAAAAAACATAGATCCTTTTAATGCTTCCATCCAGTAATTTTTTAAAATCTATTTTGAGTAAATTTTTCTTAGAGGTTTTTTTTTTTTTTTTTTTTTTTTTAAGAGAATAAGGAGGTCTAGCTCCTTGCATATTGATGAAACTTTCATTTTGTTATTAAAAACGGTGTATTAAATTGTAAATGTGTTTTTATTATATTCTTGGTGCCTTCTTATAAAGGTTACTCTTAAATACATTGACATTTAGGCCATACCTATCAAGTTTTGGATTTGAAGATAAAGGAAATTTTACAACTTCAACTTAGAGCCGTCCAACTAACCCAGTCGAGCTCAGGTATCCGTTATACTTTAAGACACATGCACTGAAATCTAAAATAAACACTTTCAACCAATTGCAAATTTGCCGTCCCTCTGATGTCGCACCGACCCTATACGCCGCGTACACCGCATACCCCATTTTGTTTCACCACAGAATTTTATGATATAGTAATGCAGGGAATTTACTGGAGACAGCTAATATGGGAGGATGAAGAGGGGTAAAATACAGTGGTCTCCTGGCCAAAACAGGAGACTTGAAAGCTATGATTTAAGCTGGATGAGTCTACCAAATTGAACAATTTCACAGTTTTCACATTGTTTAACATGTTCACATCACTTACAATAAGGAAGGTTCACAGCAAGATAATCGTGCAAATTTATTTGCCTTTCAAAAGATCCCGATATTGGGGTGATGCCGTGTGTGGTGTGGTAAGAGTAATCAGATCAGGTTGGAAAAACGCTGGGACTCCTGTGATCTTATATCTATATCTATCTTATATTTATCATAGTGGATTCTCGTGGTCTGATATCCTAGCATGTGTTTGGTGGCCCCCTCAAGGACAACAGAGCAAAAACATTCCATAATAACATTCTAGACTATTTTATTTTCTTGCTCCACCAGAGCCCTACATGAGTCCGGTTTTTTAAGTCCTTATCCACCCGGCCCCATAGAGCTCAGAACTGAAACCTGACCCCAAAAAAAATACTTTTAACTTCAGTCTCCTCTCATCAACCACAAACCAAACAGATGAGAAGTCTTCTTCTCTAGCTAGACTTGATGCTGGGATAGCAAGCACATTATACACAATTAATGCTAGGTTCAGAAACCTTTTTGCATGATCTTTCCACTTGACCAGAAACATTTATTAGAGCATCCTTTTCTGGTGTCTTCAATTCATTGTAGGTTGCCAAGTTGCATGCTTAAAAGATCATACATAAATGAATTTGCTCATTGAAATGTAAAGTTAATAATTAATATAAGTATTAACTTTCATTCATGTCATGACACTTTTAGAGCTACCCGTCCACTTTTTGTTACTTTTCTTACTTATACCTGTAAAATAATAGTGTCAGTTTACTGTGGCAACTTGTCATATCCTACTCTGTGCATGACTCTAATCTGTGCAGACTCTTTTATAACTAAAACAGTGCACACTTGTATGCATCTCGAAAAGTTTGGCAAGATATCCTGTCTGACAGCTGATCCTACTGAATGAAATGCGCTCATGTATGCTTGTTGTCTGGCTGGAGAGAACACACATTCCAACCAAAACTGTTCTATCCGCAATTTCTTTTTATTTCATGGTCACTTGTGGTGTTAGTTTAGTTTTGAAAGCCATCGGACAGTTTTAAGATCTGCCTGTTTGAACCTGTCTTTACTTGACTCAGCAAAAAAACCCTGAATTTTCATCCTGTGCAGGAATTCTCAAGCCAAATTTATAAAAGGTGCATCAATCTCTTCATGGTGTTCAATAAGGGTTTTTGTACAGCAATACCTGGACTTTTTATTTTTTACCTGCTCTATATGTGTTTTCTTCATCCAAGCTGTTACTTATACATTTTTTTTCTCAATTTCTTCTGTAAATTGGCAATTTTTTACTTCTTTTAATCTTTTTATTATTTTCCATTTAATCTGAGTGTCATATTTTGGTCATCTGGACCGTGTTGTTTTCCTTTGCTGAACAATCTGTTCTAGTTTGAGTTTTGTTGTTTTCATAGGTTTGTTTCAGTCTTTTTTTGCTGTTGTTTGTTTTGTTTTTTGTTTTGTTTTTTGCCATGTAGAACAATAAAGAATATTGCTATTCTAAAATGCAAGACTACTTCTTAGTGATGTTTTGTAAACATGTTTTGTCATGTTCATTGTAGGTTCAAGCAGAACAGCTAGAACAAACTAAAAAGCAGCTGGGAACAGATCTTGACTATCTGAAGGAGCAGCTGGCCCAGCAGCAGGAACATAGAAAGGAGCAAGATAGGAAGGTAGGGTCTCATACAAGACTTTGAAAAATATTGTGGAATCTGTGTTAATCTTGTTCAAGGTGAAAAATAAATGTCTTTCTTTTTTCTTTTCCTTTTTTCAAAAGATAACTTTGCTTGAGGAAAGCATGAAAGCCTGTGAAGCAGAGGCCAAAGACCTCCAGTCCAAGGAGGAGCAGGTGATTAGCTCTATCACTTCATGCCTTTTTGTCACTCTCCTGCTTCTTCTTTTTCTTTAAATATTATTAGTTGTTAATTTTCTGTTTTATTTAGGCACAAACAACTTTGAAGATCTACAGTATGAGCAGTGAGAGGCTACAGCGGAACCTGGAAACAGCAGAAGAGGAGAACACTGTTCTACAGGAGAGCAACTCACAGGTTAGATTCTGTACAGATCATTAAGAAGAGAGATCTTTCACACATAGATTTTTTTCAACATATTTAGTGGTTTTCCATTTTTTATTTCCTGCATCATTGCTTCTCTGCTTTTGTGTTTTTATCACCAGTTGAAGCAGGAGGTCGAGGAATGGGCAGAAAGAATCAGTGAGCTTGAGGCTGAGATGCAGAGATGTGAGGTCGCCCATAGTGCAATGATGCAGGATGTGGCGGTTAAAGACGAACGCATAACGGTATGACTGCTTCTCATTAACACTGATCATGTTGGGAGAACAGCAACAAAGGAGAAGTGATTGGTGAAAAGTTCAATTAACATTATACTTTATGTAAGATGCATTTAATTGTTTGTTATCCCCCTCCCCCAGTCTTTGACAGATCGGCTGCTTCAAATGAAATGCTGGGATTCAGATCTAGAGGAGGAGGAGGGAGGAGAAAAGGATACAACCAATGGGACTGCAGGAAAAGAGGACACGCATCTGCAAAAAGTCCAGAAACTCATCTTTGCTGCTAAGGTAAAACGCACAAGTAATAAATAATTAACCAAGTTTACTTTAAAACATGCTTACTGTATTTATTTTTATAATTCTTACCAATATTTTTGAGGAATTTTAAGTTTTGCTTTCATTTTAAATACTGTGAACATGTTTCTTCGTGTAGCTCAATGCAGACCTTAAATCAGTGGATGAAGATAAGGACAGAGTGTTTGCAAAGCTGAATGATGAGATCAAAGCTAAGGAGGACCTGCGAAGTAAGTTAACAGTTCTCACATGCAGACATGATGCTGGGTAAAGATGGAATGACAAGTCTCAGAGAAAAATGAAGCTGATCAGATTTTCTGCTCTTAATTTCCATTTAAAGTGAGTATTGAGGAAATGGAGAGAGAGAAATTATCCCTACAATCTGACACTGAGAGTTACACAGATCAGGTACGTAACTTCAAACTGGTGTTATGAGGTTTATCACACAATCGAGTCATCTTTCTTTGTTTCTGATCTAATGGTTCCCATTTATGTGTGCAGGTCGATCGGATACAACAGAAACTGCAAATTATGACAGAAATGTACCAGGAGAACGAGCTCAAGCTTCACAGGTTCCTACATCCATGTTTAGGCATAAACATAAAATATATGAGGAATGTGTAATAATAAAGTTGTTTGTGCAGAATGCTGACTGTGGAGGAGAAGGAGCGTCACCAGAAGGAGGAGAAGTTGAGTAAAGCTGATAAGAACATTGCGATGGCGATTGAAGAACTGAATAACTACAGGTAGCAGTTTTTGTTTTATGATAATAAAATATTTGGGTGTGCTGTGTTTTAGTAGGAGTAAGTTTGTAATATGAATATGAAATATTTAAAAGTTTTTAATGAAATGTATCCTCTGTGTCATAATCTGTCATTGGATATTCTGAGTAGTTACCAACCTCTTTTGAAAAACACATTTAAATTTGGGCTAATTTAATATAAACATGCACATTAATTCAGTAATGTCATCCATTCAGCTTTCGACCCTTCATCCACCTGTCTGTTTTTCCATCTATCAATATGTTTCCTTATGTCCGTCAACCTATCAATTTTATTTCTTCATTATTAAAAAAAATAGCTCAGCCTTCCGAACAATGTTCCCTCTAATTTTTCATGTGTCTGAGCATACATACAGCTGATAACTGAGGACCACTGTGAGCAACATCAGATGTGTACGCAAAAGCTACAAAACGTGTAGCAAAAACCAAGGACTAAAGACTTAGACNTTCTTTCACTTTATAATAAAGTTCAGTTGTTTGTACTGTATTATGAACAAATCTCAATACTACAGTACTTGAATGTAATGTTAGGAAATAAACAAAATCTCATGGGGTATAAAAGTTTTTTTTTTTTTTTTTTTTTTTTTTAAGAGAATAAGGAGGTCTAGCTCCTTGCATATTGATGAAACTTTCATTTTGTTATTAAAAACGGTGTATTAAATTGTAAATGTGTTTTTATTATATTCTTGGTGCCTTCTTATAAAGGTTACTCTTAAATACATTGACATTTAGGCCATACCTATCAAGTTTTGGATTTGAAGATAAAGGAAATTTTACAACTTCAACTTAGAGCCGTCCAACTAACCCAGTCGAGCTCAGGTATCCGTTATACTTTAAGACACATGCACTGAAATCTAAAATAAACACTTTCAACCAATTGCAAATTTGCCGTCCCTCTGATGTCGCACCGACCCTATACGCCGCGTACACCGCATACCCCATTTTGTTTCACCACAGAATTTTATGATATAGTAATGCAGGGAATTTACTGGAGACAGCTAATATGGGAGGATGAAGAGGGGTAAAATACAGTGGTCTCCTGGCCAAAACAGGAGACTTGAAAGCTATGATTTAAGCTGGATGAGTCTACCAAATTGAACAATTTCACAGTTTTCACATTGTTTAACATGTTCACATCACTTACAATAAGCAAGGTTCACAGCAAGATAATCGTGCAAATTTATTTGCCTTTCAAAAGATCCCGATATTGGGGTGATGCCGTGTGTGGTGTGGTAAGAGTAATCAGATCAGGTTGGAAAAACGCTGGGACTCCTGTGATCTTATATCTATATCTATCTTATATTTATCATAGTGGATTCTCGTGGTCTGATATCCTAGCATGTGTTTGGTGGCCCCCTCAAGGACAACAGAGCAAAAACATTCCATAATAACATTCTAGACTATTTTATTTTCTTGCTCCACCAGAGCCCTACATGAGTCCGGTTTTTTAAGTCCTTATCCACCCGGCCCCATAGAGCTCAGAACTGAAACCTGACCCCAAAAAAAATACTTTTAACTTCAGTCTCCTCTCATCAACCACAAACCAAACAGATGAGAAGTCTTCTTCTCTAGCTAGACTTGATGCTGGGATAGCAAGCACATTATACACAATTAATGCTAGGTTCAGAAACCTTTTTGCATGATCTTTCCACTTGACCAGAAACATTTATTAGAGCATCCTTTTCTGGTGTCTTCAATTCATTGTAGGTTGCCAAGTTGCATGCTTAAAAGATCATACATAAATGAATTTGCTCATTGAAATGTAAAGTTAATAATTAATATAAGTATTAACTTTCATTCATGTCATGACACTTTTAGAGCTACCCGTCCACTTTTTGTTACTTTTCTTACTTATACCTGTAAAATAATAGTGTCAGTTTACTGTGGCAACTTGTCATATCCTACTCTGTGCATGACTCTAATCTGTGCAGACTCTTTTATAACTAAAACAGTGCACACTTGTATGCATCTCGAAAAGTTTGGCAAGATATCCTGTCTGACAGCTGATCCTACTGAATGAAATGCGCTCATGTATGCTTGTTGTCTGGCTGGAGAGAACACACATTCCAACCAAAACTGTTC
Organism: Cyprinodon variegatus; assembly: GCF_000732505.1. NCBI lineage: Eukaryota > Metazoa > Chordata > Actinopteri > Cyprinodontiformes > Cyprinodontidae > Cyprinodon > Cyprinodon variegatus. Next base: position 931,202 of record NW_015150474.1, read on the forward strand.
TATCCGCAATTTCTTTTTATTTCATGGTCACTTGTGGTGTTAGTTTAGTTTTGAAAGCCATCGGACAGTTTTAAGATCTGCCTGTTTGAACCTGTCTTTACTTGACTCAGCAAAAAAACCCTGAATTTTCATCCTGTGCAGGAATTCTCAAGCCAAATTTATAAAAGGTGCATCAATCTCTTCATGGTGTTCAATAAGGGTTTTTGTACAGCAATACCTGGACTTTTTATTTTTTACCTGCTCTATATGTGTTTTCTTCATCCAAGCTGTTACTTATACATTTTTTTTCTCAATTTCTTCTGTAAATTGGCAATTTTTTACTTCTTTTAATCTTTTTATTATTTTCCATTTAATCTGAGTGTCATATTTTGGTCATCTGGACCGTGTTGTTTTCCTTTGCTGAACAATCTGTTCTAGTTTGAGTTTTGTTGTTTTCATAGGTTTGTTTCAGTCTTTTTTTGCTGTTGTTTGTTTTGTTTTTTGTTTTGTTTTTTGCCATGTAGAACAATAAAGAATATTGCTATTCTAAAATGCAAGACTACTTCTTAGTGATGTTTTGTAAACATGTTTTGTCATGTTCATTGTAGGTTCAAGCAGAACAGCTAGAACAAACTAAAAAGCAGCTGGGAACAGATCTTGACTATCTGAAGGAGCAGCTGGCCCAGCAGCAGGAACATAGAAAGGAGCAAGATAGGAAGGTAGGGTCTCATACAAGACTTTGAAAAATATTGTGGAATCTGTGTTAATCTTGTTCAAGGTGAAAAATAAATGTCTTTCTTTTTTCTTTTCCTTTTTTCAAAAGATAACTTTGCTTGAGGAAAGCATGAAAGCCTGTGAAGCAGAGGCCAAAGACCTCCAGTCCAAGGAGGAGCAGGTGATTAGCTCTATCACTTCATGCCTTTTTGTCACTCTCCTGCTTCTTCTTTTTCTTTAAATATTATTAGTTGTTAATTTTCTGTTTTATTTAGGCACAAACAACTTTGAAGATCTACAGTATGAGCAGTGAGAGGCTACAGCGGAACCTGGAAACAGCAGAAGAAGAGAACACTGTTCTACAGGAGAGCAACTCACAGGTTAGATTCTGTACAGATCATTAAGAAGAGAGATCTTTCACACATAGATTTTTTTCAACATATTTAGTGGTTTTCCATTTTTTATTTCCTGCATCATTGCTTCTCTGCTTTTGTGTTTTTATCACCAGTTGAAGCAGGAGGTCGAGGAATGGGCAGAAAGAATCAGTGAGCTTGAGGCTGAGATGCAGAGATGTGAGGTCGCCCATAGTGCAATGATGCAGGATGTGGCGGTTAAAGACGAACGCATAACGGTATGACTGCTTCTCATTAACACTGATCATGTTGGGAGAACAGCAACAAAGGAGAAGTGATTGGTGAAAAGTTCAATTAACATTATACTTTATGTAAGATGCATTTAATTGTTTGTTATCCCCCTCCCCCAGTCTTTGACAGATCGGCTGCTTCAAATGAAATGCTGGGATTCAGATCTAGAGGAGGAGGAGGGAGGAGAAAAGGATACAACCAATGGGACTGCAGGAAAAGAGGACACGCATCTGCAAAAAGTCCAGAAACTCATCTTTGCTGCTAAGGTAAAACGCACAAGTAATAAATAATTAACCAAGTTTACTTTAAAACATGCTTACTGTATTTATTTTTATAATTCTTACCAATATTTTTGAGGAATTTTAAGTTTTGCTTTCATTTTAAATACTGTGAACATGTTTCTTCGTGTAGCTCAATGCAGACCTTAAATCAGTGGATGAAGATAAGGACAGAGTGTTTGCAAAGCTGAATGATGAGATCAAAGCTAAGGAGGACCTGCGAAGTAAGTTAACAGTTCTCACATGCAGACATGATGCTGGGTAAAGATGGAATGACAAGTCTCAGAGAAAAATGAAGCTGATCAGATTTTCTGCTCTTAATTTCCATTTAAAGTGAGTATTGAGGAAATGGAGAGAGAGAAATTATCCCTACAATCTGACACTGAGAGTTACACAGATCAGGTACGTAACTTCAAACTGGTGCTATGAGGTTTATCACACAATCGAGTCATCTTTCTTTGTTTCTGATCTAATGGTTCCCATTTATGTGTGCAGGTCGATCGGATACAACAGAAACTGCAAATTATGACAGAAATGTACCAGGAGAACGAGCTCAAGCTTCACAGGTTCCTACATCCATGTTTAGGCATAAACATAAAATATATGAGGAATGTGTAATAATAAAGTTGTTTGTGCAGAATGCTGACTGTGGAGGAGAAGGAGCGTCACCAGAAGGAGGAGAAGTTGAGTAAAGCTGATAAGAACATTGCGATGGCGATTGAAGAACTGAATAACTACAGGTAGCAGTTTTTGTTTTATGATAATAAAATATTTGGGTGTGCTGTGTTTTAGTAGGAGTAAGTTTGTAATATGAATATGAAGTAATTTAAAGTTTTTAATTAAATATATCCTCTGTGTCATCATCTGTCATTGGATATTCTGAGTAGTTACCAACCTCTTTTGAAAAACACATTTAAATTTGGGCTAATTTAATATAAACATGCACATTAATTCAGTAATGTCATCCATTCAGCTTTCGACCCTTCATCCACCTGTCTGTTTTTCCATCTATCAATATGTTTCCTTATGTCCGTCAACCTATCAATTTTATTTCTTCATTATTAAAAAAAATAGCTCAGCCTTCCGAACAATGTTCCCTCTAATTTTTCATGTGTCTGAGCATACATACAGCTGATAACTGAGGACCACTGTGAGCAACATCAGATGTGTACGCAAAAGCTACAAAACGTGTAGCAAAAACCAAGGACTAAAGACTTAGACTTAGACAACTTTTATTGTCGTTTTGTATACACAGAGTGTATACAAAATGAAAATTCGTTAAGTACAGCTTTCCAGACAGTAGATCAACATTTCCATGTCATAAAGTGCAGCAGTGATCAAGTGTAAACAGTGTGGGAGAAAAGACATGGTGCAAAAAACACATTAGTAAGTTCAGAGCATTACATGTATATGGCGCAAATATGCAGTATTTTTGGGTTGGTGGTATCGGTGTGCTACAGTGACATAATTTATGATTTTTTTTAAATCTGACATTTTTTGATTTTTATCTATAGCAATTTGCAAGGTTTATTTAATTTAAATGATTTGGCCAACTTAATGTATAATGGAGGATGTTTTTTTTCTGGGTGGATAATCACAATAAGTAGTCCTCCTAATTGTCAATCATTCTGGTGATATGTTTACGTAAAGTCTACATGCTCGTCCACATTTTCACTTACCAGTGGTGAGTCTGACAGTGGAAAAAACAAAAATCTTCTTTTGGAAAGTAAGCTTGTGTGAGCGATACAAACAGCAACTTTTAAACAGAGCCTGCATGAGGAGAAATGGGCTCGTGCACGCTCTCGCACGTATTTAATAGGCGTTCCCCCTCGGGAGCGGGTACAAGGTTGTGCATATGCATTTTCTTTTTAAGTAGAATGCGCAGGTCTTTTAAAAAAATTGCGAAAATCCTCTACTATACCTTTGAATGAAACCCCAAAAAATTATTTTACTATTATCATGAAATATATGGTATGCTATGTAACAGTATTGCTTTGGCCAGGATGAGTGTCCTGCTCTGGTAGAAATGAGACATCACTCCTTTCAGACATAACTTTTTTTTCCACATTTTGCAGAATGAAATGTGTGCTGAAGCTTGTGATGCAGCATAGATTCCTATGACTCAGTGTCTGTAGAATATTTAATTACACACGTTTTTAGCGTTTGGACTAAGATAAGTATATAAAAACTTAAAAAACCTTTATAAATTTTACAAAATGAACAAATTTTAAATTCAATTTATGTCTCTCCTTATTACTTCATCAATGCTTGTCCATATATGCGTCTTAAAGAGCTTTCTGGATGTTTAGACATTAAACTGAATCCTCTTTCTCAAAAAGCATTGGATGCTTGAAATGTTGCACAAATATCCAGAACCTTTGTGATCTCTTTTAGCTCATTAAATCTATGTGCTGCAGCCACAATATCTGACAATGTGTTGATTGACCCCGTTTACGATTTGCTTCATTATGCAGTTACATTTAGCACCAAATAAAAAAGGAGTTTCATTGTTCTAAAAGCCTGGACTGATCAATAATTTGTACCACCACATATTTTTCTCCTTTTGATTATTTATTTATGCATCGGTAGCCTTCTGTGAGGTGCTGAATGAGGACATTGCTTAACTTTTTTTGAAGGACACCTCTGTTTTATTAAACATATTCATCAAAATAAAACTCTAAAATGTTTTTCCAAATTCACGATGATACAGAAAAAAATGCTATTGGTCTAACTGAATTACAGCTAATGTTGGATTTTATTCATGCAATGCATAGATTTTCTTGTGCTTTGAGAATATGTGAGCAGTGAGCTAGTGCACAGCTGGAAGATAATTGCTTCCAACCCTCTCCTTGTCTGTCTGTCTATCCATTTTGATTTTCCTTTTTTCCATAAACAATGTAAAATTATTGACAGAAGTTCATTGTGAATTTGGCATTTACTGGAAAAAAGATTTTGTTAATTTGCCTCTGTTTTATTTTCAGAAAACGAGCAGAAGAGATGGAAGAGGAGCTGGAGAAAACAAAGCAGTCATATCAGACCCAGATTTCAGCCCATGAGAAGAAAGCTCACAATAACTGGGTTAGTAAAGCTCTGCCACACTTGAGCTCAGAAGGGATCCTGAGATCGTCTTTGCTCTGATGAATCTTAGTTAATGGTTCTGGGCCTGCTGTTTAATCAGAGTTTGAAAATGTGTTTCCATACATTCTGATTTGGCTGTGTTGATTGTTTCCAGTTAGCAGTAAGGTCAGCAGAGAGAGAGCTGGCAGACATCAGAAGAGAGAACGCCCTCCTCAGACAAAAGTAAGCATAGAAAAAACCTAAAGCCCTAATTTTCTTTTAACTTATTAGAGAAAATCACAACTTTAATAATACAAATGATAAAATAACTGAAATAATTGAGATCATAACACTGCATATGAGGCTTAAACAAAAATGATCACATTATTTGCTTTTACTCATAAGGTTTAGTTTTTATTTCTTTTTTACATAGTATTGTCGTAAAAAAACATTTGTATGTTTATTAATATGACTCATTTTTTTCCTCAGTGCAGCTGTTTAATCCTGATTCCTTCTGTTCTTCCATTTTCTTTTAAAAAATTACTTTATATATGCAAATAGATTATTGCTGTTGGGATATCCCAATGGAAACATTTTTCCTGATATTATTTATTATTATTATTTATTTATTTGTCCCAGTGGCTGTGTTATTAATGCCTAAATGTCTTAAAACAAACTGCTCTGTCTGTGCATCCGTGGACCATAAGTATGAACTATACACTGAAAAGTTCTGATGTTAGTTCTTCAACTCTATAGAGGACTCCTACACAGTCCTAAACAGTTTGGAAAATGTCTGTTTTATTTCAAAACAAGACAAAAAATGCCTGGCAATTCTTAAATTCAGTCTCTAAAATGTCAGTTTTTACCTGAAAAAAGGGAGAGAATGTTGAGTAATGTTAAGAGTGTTATACCCAGAGTTTTCTGTGTTCACACTGATGTTGTGTGTTCAGAATTACAGATACTCAGTTCAAACTAGACTCCCTTGAGAAAGATCCATACGCCTTGAACAGCCTGGCTAGACCGCTGCCTTTCCGAGGTAAACCTCCTCACATATTTCCTTTCTCCACATAGAGGAACACAAATTTGGTTTAATATGAGTTAAACTTATTAAAACAAGGAATCCAATGTTAAGAGAACCCTAATTGTGATTTAATGTTAAGTGTCCTTTATCCCAGCTGAAAGGTCCCCCTATGGCCCTTCTCCTCTGAGTCGACCCTCATCTGAAACGAGACCTTTCCTCTCTCCTCCAACGTTAATGGATGGGCTTCCTGGTAGACTCTCTCCAAGAGGTAAGATAGAAATTTCCCATCTGTTTTCTTATTTATTGCACCTATTGCAAGTTCCCCTTCAACCATTTGCATTTTGTGCAGTAAAGTTTTTATGTTTTTGAGATGACGAGGTGACTGCTGCATGAGTAATTTGATATGATAATACAGAACCTTTCAAAGACATTCATACCCCTCCATCTTTTCCACATTTTGTCACTTTACAACCAATATATTTTTTTAGGATTTCATCTTTTAGATCTACTCAATGCAGTGCATCAATGTGAAGTTGAAACACCTAAACCTTTTACTAATAAAAAGTGTTCGTAAAAGTGTTAGGAATGTGGGATGCATTTAAAATCAACCCCTTTTTCATAATTATTGTATCATTATTTTATATTCCTAAATACTTTCCTTTAAAGTTACATTATTGACAAACACAATCCATTGGGCTCAATTTAATCATATTTCTGTGAAGGCCACCGTAGACCATGACATGGGGACCATCATGCCTTTCCTTAGCAAAGATAAGGAGGTTGGTAAGAACTGATGAGAATGTGAATGGAGCTAATAACTAAATGTATTTTATTTATGTTCATTTCATAATGATTCACTGCTTTTTGGTGGCACCACACATAAAATTTATCTATATTTTATAAGTGTGGTTGTACTGTGCGAAAATATGAAAAGGGGTTTGAAGACCTTTGAATGGTTTTGTACATTTGGTAAGATATTTTTGCATGATGTCTGCAATGAGCCAATCAATATTATTCACAGAAAACTTTTATAGGACAGTAAACCTGGGAGTTTGGTGTTTCTCTGACTGACTCAAAGTTGTCTTGCCTCTGTTGTTTTCACTCAACACACTCATTTTGGTTCAAATGTCCCCCTCCCTCCACCGACTTTCTTCCCCTGTCTTCATCATCTTCTTTGGTTTGGACCGTTTTTCCTCCGTTCCTATTTCCTGCCTAGTATCTCGTGGTCCAGGTGAGCCCCCAAGTGGTCAAGCAGACATGGAGCGCACTGGAGGTCCCCATTCAGACAGCGGTTCAATCTCTCCCACATGGGAGAGAGATCGGAGGGGTCCCCCACCAGGACCTCCTGGGCCTCTAGGACCCCCAGGTGTGTTTAAAAACAACAATGCTGAAAGCACACTTTCCTTTAATCTTATGATAATCATTTTTACTGAGGATAAATATTTGTTTTCTCATTAAAACTCGCAAACAAAGCTGGTAAGTCCAAGTTAACGCAAGGCTCATTGCTTTTATTATTTTGCTTTTATGCATCTTAACTGCCAGCAAAAGAAACCTGATGTGTTTTGGACTGTCTCAGGGAAATTATGTTTGAGGGTTTATGCCTGTTTGCAAACTAAAGAAGACACAGCCTTTAAACTTGGGAGTGTTGGCCTAATGGTTAGAGCAGTGCTCTTGTGCTCTGAGAAGGTTGCAAGTACCAGGTTCGATATCTACAGCCTGCACTCTGGGTCTCTGAGAAAGACCCTTAACCCCACACTGGCAGCCCACTGCTCCCCAAGCAGATGGGTTAAATGCAGAAGTGAATTTCTCCAGTGTGAGATCAATCAAGTTAATTTATTATTATTAATATTATAAATTGTGACAGTCAGAGGTACAGTATGTCTGCATGCACCAGCTGCATTGCTATGGGGTTAGATTATCGTCAGTGAAAACAAATGCGTTGGTTGCTAAATATGTAGATAAAAGTCAATATATGCAATTAATTTTTAAGATTTGTATTTTTCTCCTTTTCAAAATATACAAAATGTGTAGGAAGATGTTTTATCCTTAAGAATACAAGTTTACAAGTCACAACTCTGCAAAAAATACCAGTAGGAATCACAGATTTATGAGTATGAATCAACAATTTAAGAATAAAATCCCTGATAAAGCTGCTGCACTGCTGATCAGTAAGTGGATGTGACGCATTACTGCCACCAACTGGTAAGGATTGTAACAGCTTCACCAGGGGTTGTAGATTTGTACTCATACATTTGTGATTCATACCTGTATTTTTACAGAGTTGTAACTTGTTTTCTCACAGATTAAACATCTAATGTCACATGTATGTATCTGTTGAATAGGAATCTTAAATTGAATTATGCATCTTGACTTTTGTTCCCAAAATTGGACAACTATGCATATTTCTGTTGACGGTTATCTTGCACCATACATCACCATCTTTGTGCATGTGCATCTTGATAATGTTCAGAGCAGCCGCCCTCCATGTTGGTTCCTCTTTCATAGAGATGTTGACATAAGGCAGAAACGTTATGTAAGATCCCCATTTCTGTGAAGCGCAGTCTTTATTAGGTTGTAGCACATGGTTGTCAAAGTTAATGATACTACAGCAACATAAAATAATTATCAAATCTATGTAAGTTTAAATATCACATTAGGCATTAACTTGCTGGTTATTTTTTTGCATCTCTCAGCATTATTTTTATTGCACTGGGTTAGTCTGACTTTAAACCTGGTTTACACTACCCATACTACTGGGTGTGGGGCATGAACACTGTACTGTGTATCATTTTTCTTTCACTTTATAATAAAGTTCAGTTGTTTGTACTGTATTATGAACAAATCTCAATACTACAGTACTTGAATGTAATGTTAGGAAATAAACAATCTCATGGGGTATAAATGTTTTTTGTTGTTGTTTTTTTTTTAAGGTGTCAGCAGTTCAACTTCAGATCTAATAACATCATCAGAAACAAAGTTATGTATGACTACTGAATGTTTGTTTACTCTCTCAGGCTACATTTTCCCTGAGCCAGGAGGTCCGATATTAAGGAGACCTCCTCCGGGTGCTTTGGGATCTTTTCCTCCTCCTGGAGCCCTCCCACCTGGTGCTCTGCCACCTAGAGGCTTCCCTCTGGGACCTCCTCACCCACTAGACATGGCAGGTGGGTGGTTAATGATCATCCTTAGGACTGAAAACTGGTTCAATATGAAAGCGAAATACGTAGTTTTACTCTGTATGTGCTAGAAAACATTCTTTCTTTCCTTTACTCAAACTAAATGGTTGTCACTGCAGATGGCTCATTCAGAGAAGGCCGCCAAGGGCCTGGTGATCAGGACCACAGAGAGGTAAGCAGGACGTGTGTGAGATAGAGCATCTGTAGCACTGTAGTACATAAAGGGATTTAATGTGTGTGTTGATAGTCTGGTCCTGGTGGTCAGAGGACTCCCCCTGAAATGGATCCAAGGATGGTCGGCCCACCTCCACCTGGACCGCCAGGGATTCCTATAGATGGCCCCTATCCTCGTAGAGCCCCTTATGGACCCCCTCCCCCTCCTGATTTCTACCCTCCCAGGATACCTGGGGGTCCTCCTATGAGGCACAGTAAGAACTCATAGCCCCCTTTAGAACTTAGATTATGTCCTATCTGGATATGATAGGTGTGGAATTAAACTGTTTTTAATTTTTTGCCCTTCCAGTGTGGCTTCCCCCTCCTCAAGGAATGATGTTTCCTCCTCGCTTCCCTTCTGGTGGACCTCTTCCTCCCGGCCCTAATCCCAACGTACCCTATGGTCCTCCTATTCGATACGATGGGCCCCCTCCTCCTTCCATGGGCGCCCCTCCTCGTCAGCAGTCCCTACCTTCACCACCTCACAGCCAGTCTCCAGAGGAGAACAGACCTTCACCTGAAGACGCCATCTGACAGTTTTTATAAAGATGAATTTCTGGTTCAGTTCAGTAGCAGATGGAAGAAAGCAGAGCCCCCCTATATTCTACACCATCTATTTATTGACCAGAAGAGATATTTAATGGTGTTTGTAGAGCAGAAGCATCAATCTCCATAAGGCTGATTTATCGCTGTAGGACGGCCTTAATAAAACCTTTCTTCTCCACCACTTCATCCAGCCACATGTAGTTTTAAAAACAGCTGTTTAGTTGTTGCTTAACTTGTACCTGTGTGGGCTAAAGCTAATCTATCAGCCAGACACATTACTACTTTATTTTGGAATTATAATTAAGGTCAGTAACGGAGAGAGATCAGTGAATGAGCACAGATTATGTGTCATAAAATATCTTCTATGCCTAAAATACTCATGTTTACCACTCTAGTGTTTTAACAGAATTTCTATTCAGTATGATTTCCTTTCAAAAACATCAGTGTACATGATCTTTCTCCTCAAAGGTCAAACCAGAATGTTTTCTTCAGTTGTAAAAACTTTTAATTCTTCCCTTTGAAATTCAGCAGGCATTTCATCTTCTGTCTTTGCTTCAAACCAAGAGAAGCAATATATCGATGCCTCTGACCCTTTCAGTGACTTAGAATGAAAACATACAGACTGCCAGGAAGAGAGGCTCACTTATGGCTACAGAAATCAGCTTTGTGAATTTTGTAAAAAGTGATTATTTGATAGATGAATAAAGACTTTTAAAACTTGCTCTAAATTTCACTGATGTAACTATGTGTAAAGTTTTTTTTTTTTTTCTTTTTGCTCATCAGCAAAACATTTCACTGTAATTCTTTTCAAATTCTGTGTAAATGATGTTTTTAATATTTAAAGACCTTCAGTTATTGTTAATATGCAAACATTTTAAAAATACAAACCATGTTTCATAAAGGTTTGTATGCTGTAAATGAATAGATAATAAATCTTTCAATGGAAATAGATAAAATGTCAAATCATCATTCATAACTTGATTCCAGCTGCATACAGGAATGTCTCAGTAGATATAAATATTGAGAAATTAAGTAATTTTAATAATTATTTAGTAAGTAGGGAAAGACTGCTGTGATGTTTGGTAAACTGTAATGGATCGCTTTAATAGTTTTTGTCCACTAAAGGTTGTAGCTACATTATTATAGAAGGAAAAAGTAATTAAAATAGTTATGCATCCAAAATATAAAAACTAAGAAGTTGAAAGCTTAAAACTAAATAATGTTTTTTTTTTGTTGTGAATTCGCTTAATCGTGTCATTTATTAGGAATCATGTTTTGGAGAAAAATGTTTTAACACCATCTATATTTTGAAAAATGCCTATCCATTTTATACTGCAAAGGTGGAGACTGCTGTATATCTGACTCAGATGTCTATAATATGTCAGCCTGTCATTAAGTAGTGGAAGAGCCAACCAAAGACTTGTTGGTCTGTTTAAGCAGCACTAGAATCATCAACCTTTTCTGCAAGGTGAAACATAAGTTTTGTATAGTAGAAATAAATGACATTTAGCTTCACTTTTTATACAGACCAAATCTGTAGAACAGTAGACCAATTTTTAAAAGACAAAGTATCCCTAAGCCATTAAGAAAGGCCAAATTCAAGATCTGATTATAAATATTGTAATACTTAATATAAAGTTGTAATACTTACTTTTAATAAAAGAAAATAAAGGTAAAGATTGTCTAATATTTTTGATGCAAGGACATTTTTTTTGTAATTTATGATGCTACCTCTACTTTGCCTTATAATGTTGGAACTTTCTCAGAATTTACAAGTTACTTTCACCAGACATGCAAGTTTTACCTGCCTGGAACTTAGTTATGTCCTTAGATGATAAAAGTTACTTTTACAGAAGTTATGTATTTTCCCACCTGTAATTTGCTTTTTAGAACTTCTAAATTACATTCCTGAATCCTCAAAGGTTCTATAAAAGAAACCTTACAGGTAACTTTTGTAAAACCTACTACGGTAGTCACTTTCCAGAACTTGCTAACTTTCACTGAAATCCCAGGTAACTTCTTGTAAGATCATATTTACTCAAGAGTTCCTCCCATGCTGATAACTTTCTGCCACTTACTATCAGTGAGGTTACTGCTTACTTTTCAGAACCAAATATATTTTTGCTGGAACTAACAGGATAGTTTAAAAAACATCCTGAACATTGAGGAAGCTTGTAGAGAACTTGCATACGGCTTTCTGAAATGACTTGCATTCACTGAAGTAACTGGTTACTTTTAAAGGTATAGTGGAGGATGTTCTTTTTCTCAGTAAATCATCAAAATAAGTGGTCCTTCTAAATTTCAATTATTGAATCAGTCATGCCCTCGTCCCCATTTTCACTTACCAGGGGTGAGTCAGACATTGTGGAAAAATTGCATATCTTCTTTTGGAAAGTAAGCTTGTATGAATGATGCAAAAAGCAACTTTTAAACAGAGCTTCTGTTTAAAAGTTGCTGTTTGCAACAGAGAAATGGAGCATGCATTTAATAGGTAATCCCCCTTGGGAGCAGGTACAAGGTTGTGCATGTGCTTTATTTTTAAGTGGAGAGGACAGAAAAAAATCGCCAAGATCCCCCACTATACCTTTAAGGTAACAACTTGCTATGTTTATTCTTTTTATACAAGCTTGTGGCAGTGTTATTGAACATGTGAAAAAACAAAAACAATAAGTTGAGTGAATCTAATTTGATTAGAATTCTGTTTTTAACTGGATCTGTTCATGTTGGAAAGTTGTAAATTGGCACTTTGCAAATAAACCAAAGCAGGTACTTTTATTGAATTTACCTTTTTAGTGGATGCATTTACCTAAGACGACAGGAGATAACGTTCAAATCTTTCTAAATATACTACCTCAGCTTTTGTCTTGCATGGAATCATGACTATGAGGTTTTATTTTATGGAAATTATATATATATATATAAACAGCAAAGTCAAGCTAATGATATGTAAGAATATCCCTTAACTCAGAACTAAACTCTTCATTGCATCATTGCTCCTGCTTTGTCTTATATTCTTAATTTTACATGTGGAAGGATATAAGGTTTCTCCAAATATTTAATACATTCAATTAAAAATATCAAAGCAAATAGCTTTATAATAGTGGTTTGTGCACAGTGATTTAAAGCTCCATTAGCTATTCCTGGATCCTTTTGGATGGATTGGGTATTCTCAGTCCAGCGGGAGCTCTAATGTGGAAAGCTGTTTAATATTTAATTCACACAAGTGATGTAATGACCTGTGAAGATTATGGGCTTGGTGTTCTTAGGCCCCTCTTGGTCTAGTTGAATGAGCTAATCATCAATGTGTTTTTTTTCTCTGCAACCCTGTAAAACACAGACTAAACGTATAAAACTTTTATTTGTAAAGAAAGATCCACATAATTAACAGGAAAGATAACAGTACCTGGCACAGGAGCAAATAAACTGTGTGGAGGTCAAAAGAAAGATGATCTGGATTTTTTTTTTTACATTTCTTATCATATGAGCAAGAGCATATGAATAGCTCTTGAATCTGTAAACTGAAGTTGTATTTCCTTTTTTCTTTTCACTCAGTGTAAAAACACAATGAGATTATAATACAATAATAGTTTCCTGGAAAAAACAAAAAAACAATTTAAAAAACAAAAAAAAACACTGTACTTAAGGGCTGTTAAAACCACAAACCAAGATGGTACCCATTTAAGGCTAAGGCAGGCAGCTATTTATTTATTATTGCTCTGATTTTAAAATAACAGCTGCTTAGAAGAGAACTGACTCACAATGAATAGCTGGAAATATTTATCCAATTAGAATACAAAAGATCAAGCAGAAGCAGAAAACTGGTACTTGTTTTTAGAAGTTTTAAACAATCCCTCCAAGTTAATTATTCCTTTACACCCAAAACTTATGAAATGTAACGTTTTGAATGAAGTGTTCAAACAGGAGAGATACTGATTAAATCGTAAAAGCCTGAGTTTAAACCAAAGCAGCCACATTTATTTGAAGGGATCATTAATGCTGATGTTTTTTTTTTTTTTTTTTTTAATAGAACAGGAAAACCTCCAAAACTGGCAGCTTAAAATGTAAAGTTTTAACTACCAATGGCTGTGAGGAGTAGAAGTATTCAGATTTGTGTCCCATGCATGTCTGAGGTTCTTATGTGCTTTTAAACATCCATATGGGCTTCTCAGCAGTTAAGAATTGGCCTATTTTTTTCAGATCTGAAGGGGAAACTGCAGCTGTCGGCGTCAACCTTCACTCTGTGAGGGCCCAAGGTGGCTACGGCCTGCAGCACAAAAATACAAACATTAAAAACAGATTTTAAAATGTACATAAAAACACTTAATACTGCAGGATTGGAGAGACAAACTTGCATGTGTACCTTCCTGATAGTTGTCCAGTCCTCCAGGATGTCCAAATCAGGTAGCATATAGACAATATATGGACGTAAGCGGTGTTAAGGTCACATTCTTAGCATTCTTAAGACATTTATAGTATATTTTGACATTAGACATTGAGAAACAAAGGATATCAGAAACCACAGAAGGTCTCCTCCTCTTCTTATCTGGACTTAAAGCATCTTGTCTTTTCTTCCTCCCAGACAGCTCATCATTCCAAAGCTCTGAACACAGACAAATGACTCAGAGGTGTTGCAAGAAGCTCCAGAGATATTACAGCACAGCATTGCATCCATTGTGCTACCTGATGTGATATCTATGCTGTGTCTGTCCTCTTCCAGTCTTCTAATTTTCTCCTCCAGCTCACTCTGCACTGTATCAAACAATAGCAGTTTCTCGCTCTGCCCGGACAGACATAAGTTAGGAATTAAAACAAGGTTCAGCTATCCAGGATAAACTTTAAAGATAACCAGCATTTCTAACCTCCCAGTGTTGGCATGCAGCCTGGATTTCACAGTTGTACTTGTTCCTCACAGAATCCAGACACAGCTTTCTGTAAATACCTGATGGACAGCAGTTAGGGCTTATAAGACTGAACGCTACAAAATGACTGAGCAGAATGGTAAATGGGTCAATTTTACCTGCAACTTTAGTGCGGACCTGCATGTTCTCCAGCAATACAGCTAGAGGATCGAGATATTCTGCTGCCCGTCCAGCCTCGACTTCCGCCAGTTTGAAGTTCACCTGGCTAAGTCGCTCTCGATACAACCTGAACACCATAACATTAGCAAGAAAGAGTATAACACGCCGTTATTACACTAAGTGAAAGGATAATATATCAGATAGGTCTTACTGGTCTTTCAGATTGTTAAACTGTTTCTCCAGGTTGGACATTTCATCCAGACATGCTGTTCTCCTCCGCTCACAATCTTCCTCATCCATTTCTGGAAAAGAAACCCAAAGGGATCAAACTTTGGTGTTAAGTTACTTATACGTTTTCGCATTACAACTATAACGCTACAACCTTATTATTTAGATTCGATGTGATACATAAACATAAGTATGTGAAAGGAAAGAAGCTTTAAAACAAGGTACAGATTAAATCTGATCCCTTCTTATTCAGGCCTCCTAATTTGTGAAACGCCTTCTTTCTGCAATTAAATCTGCAAGTCTTTAGGTTATATACTGTACTGGACTTATCTACCGTCTTAGAACATATAGCAAATCCGAACTTTGCAAATTCATGATTCAAAATGTATAAACCTCAGTTAGATTGGACAGAAAGCATCTATCAAAATTGGTTTTCATGCCTCACCATTGACTCACAAACGGATTTATCAAATTTAATACATAAATAAGCTTTTATTTAAATTATTTCAGAGTAGCTTGTCTGTTTGTTACGTACATTGTCCAGCTGAAAAGGTAAACAGACTAAAGGTTTTAGCAAGCGCCCCATGGTTCCTTTAGAAGTAACAGAGAGATAGTGCCTTAATACAAAAGTAACACAGTGTTCTTATTCTTTATTACATTTCTATATACTGGTGAAGATTCTCAGTCATCCAGGTCATAGTCATTCCAAAAAAGTAAAAAAAAAAACCCACTGGACTTTGTTTTCCAAGTTTGAAGACGTTTTGCTTCCCATCTAGGAAGTCTTTTCAATTCAAAATGTCTGGATTTGCGTTGAGTTCCAAGCTTTATAGAATAGGCCAACAAAAGTCTTGTTATGGCTTAGAATACATGCAAGAAAGCCACTTGCAAAGAACAGGTCCACCCCTTAGTAATGGGGAGCCATTGAGGTTGTTGTTGGCCTGCAATACCTCATACTGGCCATGCCTCTGAAAAGGGGAGTCGTTATGGTCATTGTTGGCATGGCTGACCAAGTGAGATGTTTTGTCGCCTGCATAGCGAAGCAGGATTCCTTCCCGCTATCATGCATGTTTTCTAAGCCATAACAAGGCTTTGTAGGGCTGCTCTATAAAGCTTGGAACTCAACGTGAATCCAGACATTTTGAATTTAAACACCTGCCTGGATGGGAAGCAAAACGCCTTCAAAATTGGGAAAAAAAAGTCCTGTGGATTGTTTTTTTTTTTTTTACTTTTTTGGAATACATTCTTATATCAACCCATGTGTCTTCATTTCACTAACAAAACTGCATATTTATATGTTGGTCCATCACATAAAATCCCAATAACAAATCCCTGTTCACATTGCGTATGTTATAAAAACAACTGCAACCAACTTTTGGGTTTCCTCACCAGAAGAGTCTCCATCCTCTGAGACAGAGGAGGTGTCAGATTCCTCCTCCTCTGAGCTGGAAGCCTCGTGCTCCTGCTCCTCCACATCCATCTCCTCTGCTACGCTCTCCTTCTTCTCTCGGTCACGGTGCACCGGCATCACACCAACAACCCCAATTTAGACTCTAAATGTTAAAAAACAAACATATATGGAGAATTCACTTCATGTATTTTGGATTCAAGATGGAAATTTGGGAAAATATTTTGGACAAAATTAATTTTTTTTTTAGTTTAAAAACATATTCTTATCTTAACACACTTCTGCATTAAATTATTTGCTTAAAATAAGTCTTTACTATTAAATAAGCTACCACATTCTAATCATGTCATGTTTATTACAAAAGAGAAGAAATAAATGAATAAATACAACAAATTGAAATACTTATTTGAAAAAATACAAGTTAAAGTAAACCAGTGTATTACTTTTCTTGTTATTTTTTGAAAGAAATCGACTTAAAAACAACTAAAGTTAGCACTTTGTTAGCATTTTAGCAAACCAGTTAGATAGCAATCGATATCAGACCACAAGTTTGCAAAAGAAGCGGTTTCGTTTTGCAAAACAACTCACACAGTTGTTGAGAAGAGCGAGGCCTGCTAGAACCCTTTCAGAGTTTAGGGGAAAATATATAAAATATTAAAAAGTGTTTTCTTTGCGCACAACTTGTGTCCCTGCCATGCTAAAAACAAATCTCAGAAATGCGCCTGCTTTGACATGGGAAATGTAGTTTTCTCCGAAGCGATTAATAAAGAACCTATGGCCTACAAAACAGGGTTAGGACTACATTACCCAGAAGTCACTTTAAGGCGGAGAATTCCCTCGGAATTTTTAAGAGTGTCGAAAAATGTATCCTGGTGACCTTTAGTTAAATTACATTAAAAAAAAAAGTATGCGACTTATATTTCAATACATTAATTGAGATTTGAAGACTGTTGAGACTTATTTGTATTGATTTTTATCTGATGGCGATTTGTTTCCGCCATGACAGCCACCGTCGTTTGAGCTGTGGACTAGAGTGGAAGAAGGGAGGGGGTGCGATGGATGGATATGCGTCGCCCCGCTGGCCGCTGCGTTTTACACATTCGCCTTTAGTTTAGTCAGAATGGGGCTGATTTCCCCGCTGGATGTTCTCGGTTCTGTCGTCGAGGACTGGTGTTAATGAGGCTAGGTTCTCGTGAGGGTTAAAGATTATCGTCTGTTTGTGCTACTCCGCTAGCCCCCCTCTGCTTCTTATCCTCACCGTCTTTTTTTCTGTTGTTGTTGTGCCTCCTGCTTTGGGAATGTTTTCCAAAAAGCCACATGGGGACGTCAAAAAATCAACACAGAAAGTGTTGGACCCCAAGAAGGACGTGTTGACGAGACTGAAGCACCTCAGAATTGTCATAGGTGAGTTAAAAAAATCCCTATTAAGGAGCTAGGAGGTTAGCTTCCTGTGGACATGCATACATATTTGGAGCATGTCAGGCTAATCTCAAACATCTATAAGTTGCTTTCTGTGGGTATAAATGGAGAAATATAGTTTCAGTTCTTCCTTATTGTAACATTTTAAACTTTTGTCAACTGTTACAAAATAACACATTTTTTATGGGTATGTAAAACAGGTCATAATGCCACAAATGGTGTGGTTTTGAATTGTTATAGTAATTGTTGACATTTTGCATAGTGCTTTAGATGCAGGCAGCATCGTTGTTTTGAGATTTGTTTGAGGATACTTCGGTTTTTGTTTCATCTTTTAGGGCAGATGAGTTAATATATCATGAGTTAAGTTTGTTGGTTTATTGATTAAACTGATTTAAATATTGTAGCTGCCCTCTGGGAAGAGGCTTTGCAGTATTCAATGCAGGACCAGCAGATTCAGAAACAGCTTCTTCTCCACAGCCATCAGACTGCTGAACTGTTTTAAAAACTCTTAATCATATCACTGACTCCTCATCACACCGATGCTCCTAACCTCCATGTCAATGCATTTTTTTTTTGCACCATGTTTTTTCTCTCACACTGTTTACATTTGATCACTGCTGCACTTTAAGGAATGGAAATGTAATGAAAGCTGTACAAAAATTTAGTTTTGTATGCACTCTGTGTATACAAAATAAAAATAAAAGTTTTCTAAGTCTAAGCTAAACAAAGTGTGCATCCAATTTTAAATATAACGCTTGAAAACAAGAACAAATAAAACAATATAGACATATTGAATAATTTCCTTAAATGGAGCCTAGGCGGAAGTTCAACTGAAGAAACTGATTGCTCTACTATATCCACCTGCGATACAACCAATCAGCTTTGAACCACACCTCCACGAAAGCCAATCGGCATCCAAGGTTCATCTTAAAAAGCCTCCAGTTCGCACTGTCTGCTCCTGTGCGCAGGCTGTGGATGCGCTGTGTGACTTTGTTCAGATGACAGCCCCTCCTCCACCATCGTAGCTAAAGCTTCATCAGACTGTCATTCCTCCCAGACTCTTACTGCGTTCCCTGTCTCATCTCAACTGGTCCGACAGAAGACCGCCATGTTGAGACTGGTTCTGCCAGAGGTTTCTGCCCAACGGGGAGTTTTTCCTCTCCACTGTTGCTTCATGCTTGCTCATGATGGACAGGTTCTCTCAACCTGTGTTATTTAACGGACCTACATTTTCCAGGTCCCTGAGTGAAGCTCTAGAATAAGCTCACACAATCCACAAGCTCAGCATGTCGTCTTTGCTAACCAGCAGTCTACAGAATGACCAACTTCATCTATCTCCACTCCACCACCAGTTTCAGGCCTTGCTTGTTCATGCTTATCTATCAAAATTCAGTGCTATGCTTCCTGCCGAGGTCTGAGTGCCAAAGACAAAGTAATTGTATGATACATTTCTCCTAATTGTCTTTTCTCT
Source organism: Cyprinodon variegatus (assembly GCF_000732505.1). NCBI lineage: Eukaryota > Metazoa > Chordata > Actinopteri > Cyprinodontiformes > Cyprinodontidae > Cyprinodon > Cyprinodon variegatus. Next base: position 950,371 of record NW_015150474.1, read on the forward strand.
TGTGAGTTTTTCAGATTGAACTGTTTCTGCCTTGATGTAACATATCCAGTACAACTGGCCTCTAGAAAACTTCTTGGCATAAATAATTGTAAACAGGATAAAAACTTCAATTACCTGGGTCCACCAGTGTGAAAACACTCCAATCAATGCTTTGTTGAAGCAGCTTTTGCTGATCGGCCATCAGTTATAATGAATCTGATTAACTTCCAAAAAGAATCACCTGTCATTATAACATCTTACTGTTACTCGTTTGCATATTTTATGTATTTACTTAAAAAATACAAAAGGTTTGCAATATGAAATGAATGAAGAGTGGCTTCATTATAAGAACATATAACTTACAAAATGACTTAGCTACAATCCAACACAAAATACAACAATCTGTTGGTCATCTAAACAACAGATCTTCTTTTATGATATGGCATGCTGATTGTATGAAAGAATGTATGCTGAAATTGAATCAAAGGAGGCTTTTATAACACATTATTTTAAGACCGTGCCCTCCCAGAAAACCAGGTTGTTTCAGTTTTTTTTTTTTTTTACTTATCACAGGATATATTTACCATCTAATTTCCCTTTTCATGCACAAAAAGCTGTAATGCAAACAGGACAGTGATTACTTTTAAAACTCTGCACATTAAAACCATGGCTCTGTTTTCTGCGATTTAGTATTTGACTTAAAATAGGGAGAAAATAGTGTAATAATCAATAAATATAACCTGTGAACAGGCCTAAAAATGTTTGCTTTAAAATTATAATAAATATTGAGATTAATAAGACTAGGTTCAAATTTTGCTTGTGGGCAAAATCAAGCGCTGATGTGTGTCCTGAAAACTGAAATACAGATGCTGTGAAGCTTTATGCTGTCAGTCAGGTTGTGGTGATTTCTATTCGGGTGTGCCTGCCTTCTGCACAAGAACCTGAAGAGTAAGAAGTGCTGAATGGGTTTTCTCCATGTTTTAACACAAATAAAAGTCATATAAACAGGATGATGACCCGGTGTTCTACCTTATGAAGCTATGAGTGCTCATGCAAGCTTGTATCTCGATAATAGCTCCTGCCGGATGGGGAAATAGCCTCTAGTATTTCCTGTCTATGTCCAACACAGTAGCTGAACTTCCTTTGTTTTTGTCTTTGTGAGAGAGGGGTGTGCTTCCTCTCTTTGCTCTGTAGGGAACTTAACATTTTGATAACAGCCAAAGATGCATGCAAACCATGTCTGCATGGAGAGTTTAACAATATTATTTCTGGATTGCTCCGTTTTTGTAAAACTATTAGTTTTATCATTCTAGTTATCATAACATTCAATCGAAACCAGTGTGGTTTGTTAATAAGATACGTCATTGTATTTGCTGTAAAGACAATTTAACAAAAGGCACAAGTTAACTAAGATGCATGAAAGATTCTGGTAAGCTAAAAATGAAAAACAAACAGCATCGAAAGATTTCAAACTTAAAAGATATTAGCTAGCTTATGCCAGTATGAGCTCTTCATCTCTAAAGCAGAGCTCAGAAAATCTTTTGAGGAAGCCCATTTCAGCCACTTGCATACAGGATACTGTTCCTTTGGTCATCATCTGTATCTCAGCATCAAAGGCAGATGATTGAACTCTGATAATGCAGTGAAATAGGTGGGTTATGTTTGCATCTTCACATTTTTACAATCTCGCAAAATCGGTCAAATACATGATGAGGTTAGTGCTGGTTTTTAAAACAAGTCTTTTAATTTTAATCTATGATAAACTAGTCGAACCCACACAACACTACAAGCAATTAGTGCTGCAAAAGTTTGTCATATCATAAATTTAAAGATTCTGATTTTAAAAGATTATACTAAGGTTGTTTTTGTCTGTACTTAAACATCATGAAATTAATTGTAACAAAAAAACTATTCATTGACATCTGTTGGGTGTGATTTGGGTTATTCAAAGTGTCAGGGTTTACTACCAATGAAGTGTCTGTCCATCTTCCACTCCCTCCCACAGAGAGGCTCTGTCCGCACCAAGAAAA
>NW_015150474.1:953791-969841 GCF_000732505.1 Cyprinodon variegatus
AAAATAAAGGCTAATCATGTTTTGGGTATACTATTCCTTAAATTAAAAAAAATACACAGACAACATAAACAATTTCCCCATAATGCCATGGCAATCCAGACTTAAATTTCATGAACTAAAATGTTGAAATATTTAAATGAAAAAGAAAATGTTTTATTGACAATACAAGGAAACAATTAAATCATATTTGAATGTAATGAAACAAGAACTGAGAGAGCAGGATAATTTACCTTTTCAACAGTAAGCAGTATTTGCTTTGGATATAATTTAGGGATTCCTTTTGGTAGAAATTAAAGAAGGTTTTGCATCACCTCTTTTTAGCTCAAAGAAATAAAATCTTGATCGGTAGACAAAGGGAATTTTATGCTTGGCAGAGGATGATCAGCCACATACAGTTTATTAAGTAGGGAGGGCATGAAGAGCCATACTGCTGAGATTGAAACATCTGTGTGAAGCGTAAAGTGCAAACTCGGAGATATGCGTGCTCAAAGACAGATATGTGGTCATGCAGAATGTGCTCTGCTGTACGCCAGGTTGGTGGGCGTGACCAAACAGAAAGCAGCAGTACGGCTGATACTTCTTAGCTTTTGACTGTCAGTTTACAGCACAATGGTACATTTTAAATCTCTGACAGACCACTTACTATCGTTTTCATCCAGTCTCGTCCCATCGACGAAAATTCACATCCATGAGGAGTCATGTTTTCGTCATCAAAGATTCATATTTAGCTTGTCAGTTGTCGTTATGTTCATGAAAAAAAGAGTGTCAACTAAATTATTTTGTCATCGTTGACGAAAACAGAATTGGATTTAGGCTCCAAACATCTGCATCTTCATCATAATTTAAAATAGCAATAAACAAAGTTTGTTGCTCATTTTTGTTTGTGTGGTGGTGCCTTCTAAATCATTAGGAGAGAAAACTTTGTCAAATTAAACATGCTCTACTTCCAAGATTTATGCTGTCAGCAAAGGCCTTAATGTTATATACAACATCTGATTAAGTTATCCAAAGAAAGCTCAGGGTTAATAAATCTTTACTTGTTTCATCTGGCATGTTGAGTGTTGGGTTCTATCCTATTATTAGAAATCAAATTCTAAAATAGATGAAGAGTCAGCTGCAGTGTTGATAAAGGTTTTGTTTAATGTCAGCAGCAGAAGATAAGCTTCTTAGCCAGGCCACCAAGACCTTAAAAGGGAAATCTCTCTTTTGACACTGATGTGAGTTTGACTTTCTGTTGTCATATAAGCAAAAATCAAAAACTTGCCCCTGCACTGGCTCTGTGAACTTCAGCAGAATATCCTGCAGCCAGCCAGAGTTGTTTAATTGCCTGAAGAATCACAGAAATCCAAACGACAAAAAGTCAAAATGTTGCAGCATTGTAATGTCAAGCGAATTAGCACTTTTGTTTGTGTTTGTCAGGACTAGTTCCTGTTTGAGAATGTAATGTACAATCTTTTAGAAGGTGGTTTAAAAACATTTACCATATCTTTTTGTCAATAAATTTCTCAGATCTCTCTGAGAATCACCTCTCTCTGCCTCAGTCAGCATATAAACAGTCTCACTGCGTTTATTGCTGTATTTCTGATTTCATTAGATGTAGATCTCATTATGTTGTGAATATAGGCCTATGAACACTATCTGTTCTGGTTTGAGATGCTGCACAGACACACTGATTGGGACTTTGCTTGCGCCGCTGGCCTTTAATAAAAAAAAAAAAAAATTCATAACCTGTCAAGTCAAATGTGGGAAATTGTTTTCATTTGTGTATAGCGAGACAAAAGTGAAAAAAATCTGCACAGATCTGCCCACCCTGCCTAGACGGAGTCTCTTTCTACGCAGTGTGACATGGAAAAAAGTTTTAAAAGTCGTACGCAAGCGGTGTGTTCAGGCCTTAATACTGTGTGAGGTTTTCTCCCTGTTCTGGCTGTTTGGTAGTGATATTTATGAGCTAAATAACAGGATGTCTCTTGATGTATACATTTTTAAACCCTCACTAGTAGTAGCTGCTGCTCGCTCACCATGTTTTCCATTTCCGTTACAAATTTTCCTTGGTGCTCCATGCATTGGAATTTCCACTCGGTGCCTGGGTGAAGGGGTGTGGAAGCCCAAAATGATGTAATGAAAATGTATGATAGAAATGCCACAATGATAAAGGGGAATGCCGTTTTTTTTTTCTTTTTACATTGGGCCCTTGATTTTACGCTATTAAATCATGTTCTACTCACCGATATGAGTTTCGTGTCATTTGGAGCTTTTCTGAAGATATTCTGTTAGGTTATATCCAAGTAACGTCTTACTATGGGCAAACGACTTTAAGGCACAAACTAAACTGTTCATAATTTATAATTTATGGTATGCCAGCATTCATAACATGTAGGCAAATCACTGTCCCCCCAGATATATTTCTTATATTTCTATATATCTTTTAAAAACAAAACAGAGTGTGTATGACATCACATATGACATATTCAATTCATCAAATGAAACATAAACCTAAGAAATGTTTGTAGGCATCTATTCTAATATAAATGCAATGAAAAAAAAAAGCTACAGCAAAGTTATAAATGTAAATACTGCACTCAAGTATGCCACTAGAAATGTGTGTGCCAAGACACTCTAATGGGACGCTCACATAGTGTGCTATTTTTACCTTTGACTGTGCTGATAGCTTCTCATGGCGTTGGTTTTTCTCCAGATGTACTGCAATTTTAATTGAATTTTGATTCATTTAGATAGGTGCAGTTGCCATGTTTTGATAGTATCCTAGATGCTACAGAATTAGATTCCCTTAATATTATAGAAGTAGGCTACAATTGCATTTTTAAAAATGCAATGTATGAGATGCATCCAAGATTAAACAATTAACAAAACAAATAGTAAAATACATGATGAATACATACCAGAAAAAAATGCGACACAACACCTTTGTGGTTATTGCACTATATTTATGCCACTATCTAGCCTCTTTGTTTTGGGTGTATGGTTTGTCCAATAAGTGCAGTAATGGCCCTGGCATAAAAAACTGTTATTCAACGTGTCCTGTCTTTTATTGTCCTTAAGCTTCTACCAGAGGATAGTACAAGGATGAGATGGATTCTTGAGTGGGTTAAGTGCATTTTCCTGAGGCAGTCCGAACATTACAGACATAAAGACATCGGAGAGCGGACTAATGATCTTCCAGGCTGTAGTGGTAAACCTGGAAAGTTTTGTTGTCCAGCCGTGCAGTTAGCATACCATACACACAGAAATTGTCCGTTTGTAAAATTGTTTAAACTTAAAAGTGTTTGACAGATTAACAAAATGTGAACTAACAGACTCATAACCAATTTTAGCATTCCTGCTCCTCAAATTTGTTTTAAAGCATGGGTCTCAAACACATTCAATAAAGGGTGCTTTGGCTGAAGGTTTTTCATTCTAAGCAGAAGCACGAAAGATCACCCGTTTCATCGAACCTTAACTTGAACTTTTAGAGGCAGTCTGGGTAAGATAGAGTTAATAAAAATAAAAACACAAACTAACTCCATACCATAGCTGATCATGAAAGTGGCAGGTGCCACTGCCATTGCTCCAGTGCCGTGGCAGGTCATGGAAATCGGTGGCAGGCCATCTAGGACCTGCTCCGGTGCCGTGGCAGGTGCCACTGTCACAATTTGCACCTGTACCTCCTGGAATACAAAGAAGATTGAATTTATTCCAAGTATAAACAAACTAGCTAACGTCAAAGAGGTAGCAACCTATCACAGCGTCTTATCTCTAACCCTCAGTGGGAGAGTAGCTCCGTTAATACTTGAAAAACGAGGAACATGGGATTCAGGTCAAGATGATGTGAAGAAGCTTAAAGCAGAGTTAGGATAATATCACTTAGCTTGTACTTTGTGGTAAAGAAGAGAGGGGAAGGTATATCACCTCTAGACAGTTGGTAAAACACCATCAGCAGGGATAATAGTATTCTCTCAATGTGGCTGGGTTAAAAGTCATACCTTACTTTTTCCTGTTTTTATTTTATTATATTCCAAATGACTTAAGTATGAATCATGACTTAAAACTAGCATACCCTGTATACAATAATTGTGTCCTATATGCCTGAGAAAGCCTTTGGGACTCCCAGAGTGTGCATCATGTTGCTGGGTGGAGGAATAGTTCCATCCTGAACTCATTACCTCTTTGAATTTTTGCCGGTCAGTTAGAAGGAAACTGAGTGAAGCATAGTGAGCATTGTTCCATACATTAACAAGCTTATAAACTACACGGCCAAGCGTTTGTGTTTCCTTCCTTAATGTGTCTTCTTGTTAAATCAAGCCCTCATTTGACCTGTTTCTTTTTGACAGAAAACTCAGAAGCTCCAGATCTGAAACAGTTCTTTGACGTGTACTACTCCCATATCTACTATGTCTTCTTTGAAAACTTTGTCACCATTGAGGTCAGCCTCAAGCAAAAAGGTAAGCTTTACCATTATTGTTAGCAGCACTTTTTATCCTCAATTAGCTTCTCACTTTGATCGTTTTTTCTTCCTATGCTCTTCTTTTTTTTTAAAGGACATAAGTCTCAAAGAGAGGAACTGGACTCCATCCTCTTCATCTTTGAGGTACCAGTACTGAAAAAGTATAACTGTATCAACAGATTGTGTTGGGTTTGTTGCAGTGGCGGCTGGTGGAGTTTTCTTAAGGGGGGGCTGTAAATTCAAAACGGACATATACAAAAACCAATCAAACGTATACTAAGTTACCACTCCAGTATATTTATATGAATGCCAAAAACATAAAAATACTTTATAAAAACAAAACATAATTTCATGTACAGGTTTACTTTTTGAACATAAATTTTGCCCTTTTGAGGCTTTATGAAAGGCAGATCGGTGTTCTGCATGGTCCAATATGTCACAGACCTAAAAAAATAATGTACCAGTTTAATAATGGAGAAGCTATTAGTCAGCTTTATATTTTTTAAATATATAAACACTATTTTATTCTGAGAATGTGTTAATTTAAGAGCAACTATGCAAATAAACAAATATCTAGAAAAAGTACACTGTACTATATTATTTTCCATGTGAATCCCACATTGTTCATGCTTCTTTGCCCTTTCTAAAAAGTGCTGTAAATCAGAATACAGCATTAGCCTCGCTACATGCAGTTAGCCAAGCCTTCTTCCTAAGAAAGGATGTTTTTTGGTCCCACCTCTTTACTACACTTCCAACATTTGTTATCCTTTATTAGACAAATTCGGGTATAGCTTACTTGGTGTAAAATAATACCTATGTACAATTTTGTAGTGAATAAATTTATATCCTGCATCCCTTGTAGCCCCTCCCACATTTGAAATAATATTTTCCCACACAGCTTTGTCAATGTCTGTATCAAGATCTTTCTGCCAGATCATTTTTAAATTTTCACACATTTTGCTCTGGATTCTTGACATTTTGTTATAGAAGACAGAGACAGAGTTTCAGTGTAAAATAGGTGGAGCATTAAAAAACTCCTGCATCACATTATCCTCTTCATTCTCTCTTCTCAAACCAAAAACAGATCCTACTGAACTTCTCAACTGTAGATACCTCCAAAAATTCCCCTATGTCAGTTAAGTTAAATTGTTGTTTAAGTTCTTCAAAAGACCTAAATGTCTGATCTCTATATAGATCTTAGACAGTACGTATGCCCCTCTCCAACTAAGTTGGCCATAAAACACCTTTTTACCTATGCAGATGGAAGGCTTATTCCATATAGAAGAGTAGCATTGTTTATATTGTGAAATACCTAACATTTTATGCACCCATGCCCATCGTGAATGTTCCAAAATTAAATTAGCCCCTGCCTGAGTTTTTTGTGACATACATTCTACAACACCAGATGGGCGCACAAGCCCTTCTTCTAATTTGACCCACCCAGGCTTGGAACCACCAGTACCTCAGTGCCTTGCCATTTTATTCATCTCAAAGGCAATATTATATAATTCCACGTTTGGGAGGGCCATTTACATCAATACTGTATGAGGCAAATAGTTTTTGAAGGCTAGTTCTTGGCCTTTTCCCATCCACAAAAACTCTGTGATTAGCTTGATATAATGCTTAAAAATGGTGTTAGAAATCTGTACTCGTATCATCATAGAGATGTAATTAAATTGAGTGGAGACTATCATTTTAATTACACTGTTTTTTTGTTATTTGAGAAATTAATAAGAATTACAATTTTTAAAATTGTGGAGCAGTGTTTGATTGCTTACTCTATATCTGTTATATTTTATGCTGAATGCATTTAAACGGTGTCAGTTGTAAGAGGTTTATGCATGGATCTAGGAGCAGTAAATGTTAATACTTAAAAAGATAATCAACATTGTGATGAAGAAATGTGGGTTTATTGACATCATTGTGACATTTAACAATAATGTAACAGTTTGAATTTTACCAAATATCACGCTTTTACTATTTAAAGAATAATGAAGTTAAAATAAGTCAATGCTTGGCTATATCTTAGATTTACGTCACCATTAAGTTAAAAAACTTATTTTTTAACCTTATATATGACCAAAATATTGAGAAAAGTTTTGAAGATTGAAATTTTGCTATTTTTATTTATTTATTTGTTTTAGAAAATCCTTCAGCTCCTACCAGAGAGAATCCAGAGTCGGTGGCAGTTCCACAGCATCGGTAAAGCCTCCTTTTTCCTAAAATGATTCTCTCCTAATGTTTTTCTCTGTCAAGGATTGTTTTAGTTCCACATCTGTTACAATTAAAAAGCATACTTGAGCAACTGTTTTGTTTTTAACCTTTTTTCTTTTCCTTTTGTTTAAGCTATTTCTGTAAAGTAAATATACAAGTTAAGTTAATAAATCCCATTTCTCTCTTAGGTCTAACTCTGAAGAAGCTGCTGCATACTGGAAACTCTCTTAAGGTAATATAACATGAAAGGAAGATTTTCAATATCTTGATTCTCTTATAATCTGTTTGCTGATTTTAATTTTTTCTCCTTATTATTCTCTGACACTCAGATCCGTCGGGAAGGCGTGCGTCTCTTCTTGCTCTGGATGCAGGCGCTTCAGAGCAACGCCGAACATGAGCAGCTCTGCATGTTTGCATGTTTAATTCCTGGTTTTCCTGCCCCTCTCTTACGTGGGACCCCACGCACCCTGGACACCCTGATCAACCCGCCACTGAGCCTCACGGAGAGTTAGTAGAACAAAAGCACCCACAAACACCCAGCTTGGGTTCAAACTCCAAGTCTATTATGTTGATTCGTTAAATGGTGCTTTAATATTCTTCTTTTTCTTTTCTGCAGCTCAGGTGATCCCTGAAGAAATCACACCACTGGTCGCTCCGCAGTCTGGTGATAAGAACCAGGATGACCTCACTGCCTACTTTCTTGAAGCTCTGCTAAAATACATGGTAAACCAGGTATTATCAATTTTCTTACTAACATATTTACCAAAAACACACAATCCCCTTGATAATGCTGCCATGCTTTACTAATACCACTAATGTAAAACCCAACGGATAACCGGGGCTTGGTGATCACGCAGATTTTAAGGCGAATTGCATCCCCCCAGCTTGTCATTTCTTTGATTGCTGCCTTCAGCCACATGTGTGCAAACATTCACACACTGATAAGCTTCTCCCTCTGGCACAATGGTGCTCTTCTCTGCTGGTTCCTTTTTCACAGAGACTGATTTCTCTTTATAACACAAGGTTTTATTGTGTTTGTGTGTATTGACCAGGCAAAGTCTCTAGAGTGGCGGTGTAAAGAGAACCATGAACGTGGCTTCAGCTTCCTCTTTGGCCACTTTAGGAAGTTTTACCTTCCTCACATATTTCCAAACTTCGCCATGGAAACAAGCCTATACAACCCCATTTTGGGTCAGTACTGTTACTGTATGAAGATTTTGTTCTCACATGAAATAAAGTGTCTATGAATGGTTTATGTTTTGCTAAAGCAAAATTAAAGCCGTTTTCTCTCTCTAGATGTTCCTACGATGCGTCCAAAGCCCTATTACAGTGTGGTCCGCAGAGAGCAGGATGGTGGCGAGACGGTGTACTGCACCAAGGAGAGCTTCCTTCAGGCCAGAGTCATCTTTATCCGTTGGCTCGTTTCCTTCTGGTTGGAACCACGACCCAACACCCAAACACACATCCCAGGAACAGAAGGCGAGAACGTCCCTAAGAACATACAGGTACAATATTCTCTGACTTTAGAGATTTGTTAAAAAAAAAAAAGTTTCCAAGTTTGAATTTATGGGGAAATTTTTGTTCAGATCTACTTTCAATTACCTCAAGGGGCTCTAACTCAACCATTTGTTGCCAACTAAGCTTATGGTATTATTCTGAGTTTTTTGGTGTTTGACCCATATTTTGCAGATTTCATAGATCTTATTTATGTCTGTTTTAAGCCCCATTATTATGATTGTGTTGCTTGACCAGAGAGTAGGGCTGCACTGAGCCAAGCTATGCAACATTCAGAGAGTGTTGTGCCTTACAGCCCTATGAAGTCAAAAAAAACAAAAAAAAAACTGGTTCATGTCCACATAGACTGAGACTGAGGAAATGCTAACTGTATCTTAATATCGAAGCTTTAAACTTATATTTTTAAAAACAAAAAAAACGTGCATATGTTAAATCAAGGAGTGTGTGTCAGCCATTCCAAAAGTGTTTGTGTTAGCCCTCTTATCCTGTCTAAAACTTGTATTGATGTGTTTTTGGGATTATTTCCATCAGTTTTTGTGTCATTGAGAAAGTGTCTTTTCCTTGCTGCATGCAAGGAAAAGTTGCTGTTTTCATTCATGAACAGCAAACAGCAGTTTAAAGGCATTAGATTAATTTAGAGCTGGTATTCAAGGATTTTGAGCAACGTTTTCTTAAAAGATTGAAGGATATTGCTTATATTTGAACCTCTTGGTATTTCTTTTCCCGATCTTATTGTTTCTGTGTAACCTGTAAAAAGAAGAACTTAAAGAAGCCTAAAACTAATAGGATCTGTTCAGAAGATGAGAGCATGTCTACTTCTCATAGGATCAGTCCTTTAACTGTTATTAATCATCTTACTCAGCGAGCAGCAGCTGGATTGGCCGCTCGCTCAGCCGGCAGCTCAGATGATGGCGGTGGAGGGAGTCGGTCCGAGAGCCACTTAGAAGGAAGCGGGAGTTCATTGGGGCTAGCTGGAAGCAGCATGGGAGGACCGGGGAATGGAGGAGAGCCCGAACAGAGCCACTCAAACACATCAACGTTAACGGAGAGGGAGCCCAGCTCCTCCTCCCTCTGTTCCATGGACGAGGAGCAGCTGACGGACATGGAGGTGGTGAGGAGAGTCCTGACCAGCTCCAGAACCAACGTAAACTTCATCATAGAGATCTTCAGACAGGTGAAGGAAAATATATCAGCTGTAATTAATTTAAACATATTCAGTTTGTTGAGAGTTTGTCGATTCTTGTTTGTTTTATGATTTTCTCACTCATATTCAATGAATGGAACAACTGTGAAGAAATTTTCCCTTTTTTGTTCTTATTTGTTCAATTTTTATTTTATGGACATATTTTCAGAGCTTCCAGAATAAAACTGTATGATAGTAGTGACCCTGATGGTTCAAGTCAGAGTCGAGTCACAGATTTGAATAGGTCAAACTTGACTTGAATGTATCACAAATGACTCATAAGTGATATAAAATATATTGATTGTCTCTTCATATCATTAACGTTTTAAGGATAGCTCACTTTGACTTGTTAAAGACTTGAAATGTAAACCTTAGGACTTGGACGTCATTCTCGGCCTATTAGTCTTATTTTGTGACTTTGGACGTGACTTGAAAGACTTGTCATTTGGGGCGTAACGACTCGCTCCCATCTCTGACAGGAACTGACCTATAAAAAGTAAACAGAAAAAAATTGTGTTACATCTGCCTTCCTTTCTATGACTTGCATTTCAGCATTTGTATGTTGTGTCCTAATAACGCTAATTTGGGCATAATAAGAATTAAAGCGGCAAACAATACCTCCCTTAGGCCCCGTGGTCAGCCTTAACTGTCTGTTTTTTTGTTTATTTATTTTTTTTATCAGGATCTAAAATTATAGATTGAATTAAAATATTCTATAGTTTATATGACAAAGATAATGTCAAAATGTGACAGTGTCTGTGAAAAACTGAATGCTCTGTTGCTACTTTAGTAGAAGTCCAGAAAGAGAGCTGAAGGCAGAAATCTTTTAAGAAACACATTTAGGAAAGAAGCAAATTTGCTGCTCTGAATCATAAAGGTTGATGCAAAAGGTCAATCAACGGTTGAAAACCTTACAGACAGGTGCCAATCTTCCCCATCATTTAGATTGCAAGTAAGATAAAAAAATTAAAAAAAGACCCAGAGAGTTCCAGGTCGGAATATAAAAGGCTTCAGTTAGATGGGAAAGATGATGATTTGGTTTTAGGTTGTCTGCAGTATTCATTTTTCTAGCGCCCCTTTCTTGGAAAAAAAAAAAAAAAAAAAAGAAAAAAAACTTGTGCCATTTTTTATTAAAGTTAGTTTGAAAAAGGTATAGTAGATTAGATTCTTTTTCCAGGTGGATCATCAAAATAAGTGGTCCACCAAATTGTCAATCATTCTGGTAATATGTTTACATAAGGCCGTCCTACGTCCTCGTCCCCATTTTCACTTACTGTCGGAGAGTCTGACATAGTGGAAAAATTGCCAATCTTCTTTTGGAAAGTAAGCTTGTAATGAGCGATGCAAACAGCAACTTTAAAACAGAGCTGGGAGATGGGCTCGTGCATGCTCTTGCAAAAGTTTAATAAGTGTTCCCTCTCTGGAGTGGGTTGTGCATATGCATTTTTTTTTTTTTTTTTTAAGTTGAGAGGGTGGGTCTTTTAAAACATTCGTGAAAATCCTCCATTATACCTTTAAAGAAGGGAAACCTGGGCTTTGGATCCTAAGGGCTAGAACAGAAACGTGGATGGACACATCAGAAGAGAAAAATTGCAGTGTTTGTTGCATGTGAACCCAGCACACTTCCTCAAACTGTGTTTTCTTTGTTTACATTAGGCCTGGTTACACACAGGGGGAAGTAAATGCTGTTTCTAAGTGAAATGTGTAAAAAAATAAAAAATAAAAAAAATGCCACAGCTTGTATAAGCTTTTGTTGTGGTATTTAATATACCAGATACTGATGGTTGGTTAATTATTTAGGTTTCTAAAAGGAATTTTTGATATATGCAGGGATTTCTCCTTCCCATTTGCGAGGCAGCTGCGATGCGAAAAGTGGTCCGTGTTTACCAAGAGTGGATTTCTATTGAGGACAAGCCGGTGTTTATGAAAGAGCCAGACGAAGGTCCGTACCCCATTCCTGCTGCTACCAGTCTGGATACAGGGTCTCAGCTGGGAGACAAGGAGGACGAGGTGGGGACATTCTTCAGAACAAAAATTTAAGTCAATCAAAAATATTTGTATTTGAAAATATAGGTTAAATAATGAATTCATGCTTTTTTTTTACTTCAGGGAATAAATAAAGAGATTGATAGCGAATTGCTGGAATACAGTGTTCACGCTGGAGTCCAAACAACACTGCAGGTAGGATTCTTCCCACACTTTGCTCTGATGGACAGTCAAGTGGCTACTGTCATGTTTGTAATTTTTCCAAACATGTTTCTTTTTTCAGGTCTTTATCACTCACTCCTCCAACGTTTTCCTGCTGGAACCGGCCAATGACATCAAGCTCCTGTTAGAGGAACATGTCGACATGTGCAAACGAGTCCTGAACATCTACCGCAGCCTCGTCATGCATGAAACTATGGACCAGAAAACATGGTATAAAAACAGTAGGAGACCACAGTATAACCTGATGAATGGCTATCAGGAAAGATGGCTGGAAAATTATTTTCTATCCTTGATTTCTGTGTTTTATTTATTGTTTTTAATCATACATACAAATGTGCAGCTTGTATCTGGGTTACTGCTCACTGAAAGTTAAAAAAAAAATCTGAACCTTTCTCCCTAGATGATGTTATTCAGACTAACAGAGGGAAATTGCACCTTACTGAAGATCCATCAGTTATTACTATATAGAAACATAAAAACGAATGCTTAGTAGGGTCTCATTGTGTCTCATTCAGCTACTATTAGATTTTTTTTATTTTAGGAAATAATCTTGTCATTGTAGGGAGCAGATCTTACTGGTTCTGCTGCGGGTGACAGAATCTGTCATGAAAAGACCACCGTCCATCATGCCTCAAGTCAAGAAAAGTAACACGCTGTCAGGCCGATTAGCTGGACCTATTTTTCAGGTAAATAACTGACATTATTGTTAAGTTTCTGTGTTCTCTGTCCCAACAAAACATTAAAGAAACATCTTGGTTAACTACTACAGCCAAACTGCTTTAAATGAAGCTTAAAAATATATTTGTTTAGAATTTGCTTTGACTGTTTTATCTAAACTATATTAGTTTTTATTCCAACTTTTCTTTCATTTTCTTATTAATCATTTATGGGTTTTTTTCTCCTAACAATTGTATTTCTTAAATAAACACTGTTGTATATGTTTTTCTTTAGTAACTAAATATAAATATGCAACTTTAAAACCTTTAACCGCTGGTTTTATGTTTTTATTTTGTGTTTCCATCTCCTTTTTTCTTGGCAGACTTTAATAGTTGCCTGGATTAAGGGCAACTTGAACGTATATATCAGCAGAGAACTTTGGGACGACCTCCTTTGTGTCCTTTCCTCTCTAACATGCTGGGAAGAGCTGGTTACTGAGTGGTCACTCACCATGGAGACCCTCACTAAGGTATGGAAGCTTTCTGCCTTAAATATCGCCAGCATTCTTGGTTCTATGTGAACTAAATGAATGATGCGTCTGTGTCCCAGGTTTTGGCAAGGAACCTGTACAGTGTGGATCTGAACGAGCTGCCTCTGGACAAACTCAGTGAACAAAAGCAGAAGAAGCATAAAGGAAAAGGTTATTGAACCTTTAAATCTGTACTATATAGTGATGCAAGCTGGGTTTATCTCTTCACTTTGAAAATACTCTATTTACACGTATTAAATTATCTTCCGTTCGTTTTATGACAAAAGAACAAAGGGACATTTGAGGCATGTCACCCTGTACTGTGCCAAAACACAACAATAATGACAAAATTATTAAAAACCTTGAAATTCTAGTAGATAACATGAGATGTTGTGCTTGAAAAATGCTACAACTTAAAATTGTATCTGACAAACAAGCCTAAAGAGGTGTTAAACAGGAAATTTAAGAAAAAAAAGATGCTTGCCTTTCAAATATGCATCCCCTGAGCACAATGCTGCCATCACCATGTGTCCCTCTTTACTAATAATTGTGACAGATTTGGTTGGTTGCATTGGATCTTATTTTAATCCAAATATACATCTCACTTTTTAGAATTTGATTGTAAGAAATTTTGAATTTTTACTTTCCTTTAACTTCACCATATGGGAGCAGTTTCCGGTTGTAGTTTTTTTAAGACAAAGCGTAAGTATACTTTTAGAGCACTACTCTAGGTTATTGCCATTTGTTCATCATACAGCTATCGGTACAGAGGGCCAGCGGCAGGCTGTGGATCGGTCCTTCTCTAAAGGCTGGAGCAGAGACCAACCAGGTCAGGCAGCTGCCATGCGCCAGCGGAGCGCCACCACGGCCGGCTCACCAGGCATCGAAAAAGCAAGGAGTATTGTGCGTCAGAAGACTGTAGGTCAGTATTATCGCTGTTTGAAGTGCCCCTCAGTTTATTCTACTCACCCAAGCTCAGCTTCCTAAAGCCGAACTTATTCTAACCGAGTCTTTTGGTTGACATCTCCTTTAAGGATGCTAATTTGTTTTTTTTTAAGTGTTTCTTGCAAGAAGCTTAGTGTTCCTGTTTGTGAAGTTACCACCAGTCTCTCACTGTTTGGTTGTGTTTTCTGCAGAGCTAAACCTGATTAGGTCCTTCTGATCTTCAATGTTTCTGTCCTTTTAATCTATCCACAAACCCTCTCACTGAGTTAATTTTTCTCCTTCCACCTTATTTTAGTGTTAAATCTGTCTTTTCTTTTCCTCCATCCAACATTCCCTTAACCTTCCCTTTTTCTCCGTCTGCTCTCTTCTTTCCATCTGTTTCCTCTCACCTCTTCACTTGACTCCTCACTACAACAATACTCTTCTTTCTCTTTCTCCTTCCTTTTTTTTCCCCGACTTCTTTTCCAACTTCTTCAGCCCTGCGTAGCTGTTCTACGGGGGACTCTCTACTGTCCTCAGCCTTTATTCGCAGTGCTAAGAGTGCTCCTGCTCTGGCTCCGCCTCTTCCTGTCCTCCTCCACCACCACCACCCTTTTCTACCCCCTCTTGCCGACCATCTGGCAGGTACACTCTCTTTGCACTACCTGACCTCCTGCTGCATGGAAGCTATGATTACTTCATGTATGACTGTCACTGTTAAATTATTTTGTTGTTAGTTTGCATGCTTTCAATTGTTTTTGTTGTAAGCAAAAACTTAAATATTAATCAGCATGGAAGCAGGGAATGTGGGGCATCACTGATTCTTTCAGAGTTTGTGAACTCAGTTGATTCTGTTTGTAAAAATTGCACTAGTTTACATTCAAAGAAAGCAAAGCCCAGGTCACAACAGTTAAGTCTGAATTTTTAATCTAATGCATTGTATTATTTTTTCGTTGTTGTTTTTTTGTTCCTATGGCTGGTTCTAGTCAGGGGCCAGTCCCCTATAAAACTGGTCCTGGCCCCAGTTATGACCCCTGTACCAAAGAGATCATGCAGAATAGATTCATAATAAATAAACTATTTATATGCACTGGAACAGAACCTGCAATTGATTAGTCCCTTAAATTTAATCGATATTTTTTTCTTTTTACAGTTTTATTTTATTGAGGATTTAAAATTAAGCTGTTCCACTTTTAGCTTCAGTCATATTGAGATAAATCACTGTATTTTGGTGCCACATCTGAGTATTCCAGCGTTGAAAATGACTCTTTGGCTCACTTAGTATATCAAACAATGAACACCTTTCTCTCCAAGTGGACACGAAACTGGATTCAATGTGTTCAGGGTTTCAGGAGGTAACTGTGTTTAAAAACACAGTTTTTGCAGTTCATGTTATGTACATTTAAAGTCTAAAGACCCTAATTCTAAAAGTTTCAGCTTAAACAGCGTCTTTGCTGAAATGCTTTGAGAGGAAATTACAAATGTTAGTCAAAGGACCTTTATGCTTTTAAAAAATGAGTGTAATGGCCCTCTAAGCTGAAATACTTTGGCAAAACCCCTGATTAATTATCTCTCTTGTTTTACTCATCATGCAATTATCAATTGCCTAAAAATTACCAACATAGGCACTTCCAATATTAATGCGAATATATCACAAATCACTATTCTTTGTTTTCAGACTTTTAGTTATAGCAATATGAGCCATATAAAATAAGTGTGTACTGAATTAAAGAAATACATAATTCTATGATTATTTTTATTCTTTAATGTTACATTGAAACGGGACGCGCTTTGGACAGCAAAAAAGTGCCTGCTGCTTCATGTTTGATGCTTGTACACATTAACGTCAGATGTGCCTCAAGAGCATCTATGATGCTCCTGAAGCATTTTCAGATAAGTGTGTCCAGATGCATCTGATGCTTCTACTGCTCCTTTGTTGCAGCTGGAAGTAGATGTTAACATTTTTCAAGTATGTGCTACAAACTGCAGGCACCAGAATAATAAAAGACTAAAAACCTGCCTACTCTATAATGGGGGCTTCTACCACTTGATAGAACGGCATCAGAATAAACCTAATACGTTTGCACAGACCTTTTAAATGGACTCAGAAGGGTTTTAAGGAGAATCTTTTTTTAAAGAGGAACTAAATACATAAATGTCACCTGGAAACATTTTTTAAAAAGTATTCTCCTACATCTCATGAAAAAAAAAAAACTTTTACTCACCTTGTATTTGAAAATACATTTTTAACAAATCTTCAGCTTTTTTTCTGTATAGGAAACATTTGGCATTTAAAATTTTGCGTCTTAGATGGAAACTAAATGCAATCTGAAGGCATTTTTGCTACAGAAAGGCATTTCGACATTTTAGCAGCCTCTG
>NW_015150474.1:969851-972601 GCF_000732505.1 Cyprinodon variegatus
CTGATAGAGATCTCTAAGCGTGGAACTGGACATACCTGTTCTCCTGACTTCTTGCCTGTAACCCATCTTCCTGCTTGAACTGTTCACACGTCTCCCCATGTCGTTTAACTTTGAACCACCTTTGTTATGTGTTATTTATAATTGATAGTTATTTCTTACAGATTGGCTACAAATCCTCTTATTTTATTCGTTCTTGATGATAGTTTTAAGCATGTCGTTGGTTTCTTATGTGAATTACTGCTACCAAAATTGTCTTATGTTTTCTAGAAAACAGAGATCATACATTTTGTGGCAGATTTCTGATAGAAAATTCCTGTTTCTTATCGATTGGTGTAAGGAGCGGTAATTACAATATTTCTATGTTCTTTTTAAATAAATTGCAAGTTAAAGTTGATCTTCAGATTTTTAAAATATCTTGACACTTGAATAAAATCTGAGTTATATATTTCTCTTTCTGCATTATACTGATTCCAGCATAGTCCCCTTTTTACTGTACTTTAATATTTTTTTTCCAAATATAAAAAAAAATAAACAATATGATTAAATTATATAAGATTAGGTTAATCTGTAGAATGTTAGAGGAGAGGGCTTTTATTTACTCTATTTGTTTTAAATTGTTTAATCATTTGTGTATCATACAAACAAAAAAAAGTCTAAAAGTCTCTCCGTTATAAATCATTAATAACTTGCATGTGTAGCAGTGTTGCTTGTCACATCTGTGAGATGGAAATTTCACACTATTGTGGGGAAAAAATGCATTTTCATTTTGAAGCAGAAGCATTACAGAAGGGACTTTTTATACTAATATCAGTGTTTTAATTAATTATGATTAACATGACTCACAATAATAAGTTTTTTATGTGCATGCTCTTGTGTGCAAACATTTCATTTTGAGATTCCTAAGAACGGAATATTCTTTTAAAACATTTAAAATCTTTAAGGGATAAAATAGAGCATCTTTGATTCCTGTTATATGAGGAATGGCAGGAAGTACTTTATAAGTAAAATAGGGTGGATACCAGCCATCAAGCCCCCATAGAGAATATAGGTTCCCTTCTAGAAACTTCTTCCACCATTATTGATTGACTTCATTTTAAACACAAGATATACTTACAGGCTAACCGTGTCTTCTTTCTTTCGAAACAACTTTCAAAGGGAGTTTTTCTATGCTTATTAATTGGAAGAAAGCATCCAAAGTATGTCACCATCACAGGGATATTTTATTATTAAATCTTATATTAATTGCAATATTACCTATATGGAATATTCTTTGTTCCTCTACATTAAATATTGGATTTTCACAACCTGCTAAAAGCAGTTTTTGTGACCTTTTACTGGTCCTCTATTTGTTCCTTTTTCTGTTCTTAAACAACCTTAATGCATGATATGTTTTCTTTGTCACAATTAAGGAGTAAAAAGGTCTAAAAAGCCTCTGAAAGGCAGAGAAATGTTTGACTAGCATTCAGAAAGCCTGGATCACTATACCAATCCAATCCAACTTTATTTATAAAGTACTTCTCAAAGGAAAAAAGTGCTCTACAGGGAAACAACATAGCACCATTACACACACTCAAAAAAACATGCAAGCATAAAGGACAATATAAAAATCAGAACTATAACATCTAAAGCAAAATAAAAGTAATTTAAAATAATGTATCACAGACTAAAATCAACATCTCACACAATATTGAAGCTAAGGCAAAGAGATGAGTTTTTAACCCTGTAATGCCAAATGTATCATATTTGAAACATATGGTTTCTGATATGTTTTGCGTCTGACACCTTTTGCATATTTAATGGTAAAAACTTTGCTCAAAATCCTATTGTACACAATCAGATATACCTGATAACAGAGGGCAGACTACACAAGACTACACAAAAAATAATCTTGACTTATCGCACAGTAATAAATTATTCATATCAAAAATGCATTTCTGTTTTTTCTTTCTACATATTTTGTTAAAAGGCCAAATAAGGACTTCAAACCAAAAAAAAGTAATTTTCTGTTTTGTTTTATTCTTGGATCGGGCTCTAAAGGGTTAAGAGTGATTTAAAATCAGACAAAGAAGGAGACAATTTACTTTTCACTGTGTTTAGGCACGATCACCCCTAAGCTTACGTTTAGTTTTTGGCACATGAAAAAGCAGCTAATGGCTGACCTGAGTGGATCGGAGGGAGCATGAAGGGGCAGAAACTCAGAAAGATAAGATGGACCATGGAGAGACTTAAAAACAAAAGAAATTTAAAATGATTCCTAAAATGTACAGGGAGCCAGTGTAATGAGGCTAAAATTGGGGTAATGTGCTGATATTTACGAGTACCAGATAAAAGACAAGCTGCAGCGTTTTGCACTCTCTGAAGTTGAGCAATGTTAGAGGCACTAACCCCCAAATAAAGTGTGTTACAGTAATCCATCCGGGTAGTGGTAAAGGCATGGATTAATGTCTCTAAGAGATCTCTGGGCTTTTATTTTAGCCTTTACTGAAAGAAACTTTTCTTCACAGTTGCCTTTATCTGACTATAAATTTAAGATCAGCATCCACTTTGACTCCTAGGTTTATGATCACTGACTTCATATTCTGGGCTAAGTAAACCTCGGTCTAACTCCCATTAAATTTAAAGTCAGTGATCATAAACCTAGGAGTCAAAGTGGATGCTGATCTTAAATTTATAGTCAGATAAAGGCAACTGTGAAGAAAAGTTTCTTTCAGTAAAGGCTAAAATAAAAGCCCAGAGATCTCTTAGAGACA
>NW_015150474.1:972611-1018648 GCF_000732505.1 Cyprinodon variegatus
TGTCTCTAAGAGATCTCTGGGCTTTTATTTTAGCCTTTACTGAAAGAAACTTTTCTTCACAGTTGCCTTTATCTGACTATAAATTTAAGATCAGCATCCACTTTGACTCCTAGGTTTATGATCACTGACTTCATATTCTGGGCTAAGTAAACCTCGGTCTAACTCCCATTAAATTTAAAAAAATTAACAATAGCAAGAACAGAGTGACCCAGTGTTGGAAAGACCTCCTTGAAAAATCGAGGAGGAACAGCTTCATATGGAGAGCTAGCAGGCTCTTTGTATGCTGGTTTATATATTTTTCATCAGTTCAAAAACTTTGGGCTGCAGATGAGGGATTTAAAATGGAGCAACTACGAGCAGCAGAGATTTGGCTTGAGGTTGCATGGGTTAGGTAGAAGATCCGTAAATCTCATTGCACGCTATAGATCAAGACCACTTAACTTTTCAGTAAAATCTCCTTTGAAGCAAATGATTTGTTTGAATTTGGATGGGTTTCAAACATTTGTATTGTTAAGTACCCAAAACAATTTCCTCTTGGACCAAAACTTAAAAAAAAAAAAGCTGCAATCAGCTCATCAATTAAATTTGAAAATATCCTGAAAGATATGTTAAATAATACTTTTGTTGATGGCTGCTTTTTCTACTCTTCAGGGTAGATGATTTACTAACTAAGTTTTAGTTTGAAATCTTATTGATTTTCTAATTTATTAAAAATAACATTACCCTAAATTGTTTATTGAAAAAAAAAAATAAAAAGTCTGATATCAGAAAATGCTTTACATTTGTCGGTTTTGTAAGAATTATTTTACATAACTTCCTGGAGTGTATTGGCAAAAAAATAAATAAAAAATTCCTGAGAAAGTTTAAAATCTTTAGTGATGAGGAAGCTATTTGGTTAAATTTGCTCTTAAAAGAGTCTGGGACAGACTCCATCTCATGTCCCCCAACATCAAAGTGATCATCATATTCCTTGAGTTTTAAAATCCTAGTTAAGCCCCTGTCACACCTTGACGATTTAGACCAGCGTATGCCTGACGTATGAAAAATCTGGCAAAAACGCTGGCATTTGTTGGATAAGTTATGGATACGTTTGTATAAGTTATGAGCACACTGAAGCTGGTGAAACACGCACAGCAAAGGCCGACGTATGCCATACTAGGGACATAAGTTACAGGTAAGTTGTCTGATCATTAACATATGTTAATAACGTATATAAGTGTACGTTATTCATAGGTCATGGTGTCTTGCTTATCCAAAACCTATGAGTAACTTGAGTATAACTGATGCGTAACATAACAAGAACTTATCTCCAATACATATCAATGTTTTTGAAGTGTTCCAGACGACCGCTGAACGTGTTTCTAACTTACATATAATGTAATATTACATATAATATAATGGCGTATTGGCAGTGTTTTGGTACAAAAGGGGGTTCACAGGAGGAAACCATCTGTACTCCTCCAGACTTCATCCCCATCATAGGTGAGGTTTTCAAGCTAAAGGTTTTCTTATTCTTTTTTTTTTAGCGGGCGGTAAACAACAGCAAGGTTAATAGCGCGATTAAAGACATCTTTTTATGCAGACCGGGCTCCTCCGGGGGAAACGCTGCTCCCATCGGGACACTGGCTTGTCATTTCATGGGCAGTACGCTGCTCTGCGTTATGCATACGTTAGGCTGTCGTTTTACATAAGTCCTGGACTCGTTATGAATACGCCATGTATACGCCCAAAATTTACAAAAAATAAATACATAGAAAGTTCAGCGTATGCGAGTGTTTTAGAAGATTCTGGGACGTCGGGCATACGCTGTCTAAATCGGCAAGGTGTGACAGAGCCCTTAGTTAAAACTCTCTCAACTGTGGGTATAAAAGACATGGCAAAGCTATGCATTTTGGCAATCTGTAAAAAATAGACTGCATGCATGATAATGATAGCATGTCAGATTCTGAGTCAAAGCAGTGCTTCGTGATTGTATTAGATCTATCATGCAGCTCTAACTGTTAGAGCTGAGGATAAAGCTGAATGGGGGCTTTTCCGCAGCATGAACATTGTATATTAATTGCATGTCATGATGGGGGTTAACATTTATTCCAAGGATCTCATCGGCTCTATTTCAATTTGCCTCCAAATACCAGATCTGGAGGACCCCCCAATCACCTTGACGTCCCGCACCCCACGAATGCGGCATTCATCGCAGAGCGACGAGACCCCACCAACCACTTGCTCCGAGGTCTTCCCCGGAAGAGTGTGTGACCTTGATGCGCCGGGTTCGTCCTCCCTGGCACGGAGCAGCAGTGCCTCGGACATCATGGAGCCCTTCATCGCCGAGCGGGTCAAAGGTGAAGACACCCAGAGGGATCCTGTTTCCTTCCCGAATCCTCCGCACCACCACTCCACAACTACCTCCTCACTTGCAGCCAACAGCCACACAACTCAGCCTCTCTCACAATCCCGCACCTCCCCTAATCCCACACCTTTCACCTTCCCCAATGGCGTTTCCATGTCCTCAGAACTACAAGATGATGCTAGTGTTTATAACCTGTCCTGGCTCCGAGCCGGCTCTGGAAGCCACGGCTCTAGCTCTGACTGGGTGAGCGACTGGGACTCTGCTTTCACTTTTCCAACCGAAAAGGAAATTGACGCAGACGAGGGGGAGATAGGTTGTGAGGCTGAGGAGGATGATTTGTTCTCCTCGATCAGAGACTACCTCATTCAGAAAGGAGGCGAAAAGAAAGAGGAGGCCAAAGAGGGATGTGATGCTGGTCATCTATTAGAAAGTTTTGTCACTTTACCTGCACAGGAGCAAAGTAGGGATGCCGGATCCCTATTAGAGTACACAGGACAGGTAATGGAGGAGAAGAAGGTGCCAGATGAGCATAGACGGGTAAGTAAATCAGCGAGACACAGCAGTGTGGATTCCACAGACGAGAGTGAGGCAGAGCAGCGCAGCATCTATGAGTGTCTGGAGCTGCAGTGCGAGTGGCCCTCTCCCAGTGTTAAAGGGAGCACTAGCTTAGAAAGAAACTTGGAGGGGAAAAAAGCTGCTTCAACAGGGCAGGGAGGGAAACTCGACTGGTGGAGCGAGACAGGAGGAGAGAAACAAGAGGATAAAGGAGAAACAAAAGAGAGGACTTGTTTAAGCAGACAGGATGCAATCACAACTGAATCAAACACTAAATCGTCAACTATTCAAGCCTCAGACCCTGCTAGATTAAAAATGTCCCATAGTGGTACCAAGCAGCAACCGTCTGCTGGGGTCCATGTCAGCTTCCAGCCCTCCACTGAGTCCGTCCAGTTTCACAACCCCCTTGAGAACAAGGAGGCCCACTGGAGAGCCAGGTTGCGTCGACTAAGCCACTTCCACACTCACAGCCATTCAGCTGGGGAGAGGACAGCTAGAGCTGGGGTGGGCTCAGTGGGGAAGCTAGGAGCAGAGGGTCCAGGTAAGTTTGGCTCAGGGAACGGTGCTGGACAAAAAACACGAGCAAATGAGAAGTTTTTACCTGGAGCTTCTATGGGGATCAGAGAGCCTTCTGCAGACAGCGTGGAAAACAGACAGGGGGCAGGAGGGGACAAGCAGCACCCACGGTCCTGTAAGGGATCCGGTCCAAGCCCAGAGGTGAATTCAGAGGGATCCTCAGGCACATCCGCAGGAGTGCGAGGACGTCTTGGAAGGTCCGCCCTGCGATCCAGAGTCTCCCGTTCGCGCTCCCAGGAGCCCCGCATCACTACCTCGCGACACCACCAGGGGGCTCTCCTGGGTGGCATGTATAAGACTGTCGTCCATGCCCTGTCCTCTAAACCTCGGCCCAGAGGCCAGGGGTCATCCCAGGGGTCATCGCCGCAGCGACAGGCCAAGGCCACCACGGGTGACGCATCGCTAAAGGATCTGTACTCCCATGTCCTGGGCTACTTTGGACGAAAGACGACAACGCCAGGTGAGGATGCGATGAACGAAGCGTTCACAGAGGACACAGCTGTGGAAAGAAATGCTCACCAACACAAACACCAGCCGCTCTCTTTCCCCTTTGGCTGTTTTAACTGGTTTGTCATGATGGAATGATTTTTTTTTTTTGGCTGAATCTCATCATCTTGCTCTTGGACTGAAACTGAAACTCCCTGTTGATTTATTCATTTTTTTACTCTTGAACGTAGCCCCCTCCTCCAGCCTGCCTCCCTTCGAGGACCCCCACCTCCTTCCAAAGTCTGTCACCTGTCTCTGTAGGTCAGAAGCTCCATCCCTCCTCCTTCTGTCCTGTTGTTTTTTTTAGGAGCTTTGGGATTTTAACATTTGCAACTCCCTTTCCCCTCTTCTCCTCCTCCCTTTCTTCAATATTTGCATGCGGCCTCTTTGAGTCTTTTTCTCTTCCACCATGGAAGCTGGTCCATCTTCAGTTAAACAGAAAAGAACCGGAGCCTACTGTCTCTGAGAACTACAGCAAACTACGATTCAAAAAGGGTCCCACAAATGTTGCTGTATTTTCCAGCTATGGCCATTGTTTACCGTTGGATTATTATTACTATTGAAAAGAAAAATATGTTAATAAAGTGTAATATACGCTCGATCCACTAGATGTCAGCATAGGATCTTTTGAGAAAGACCAATATACAGGTAAACAGAATTTAAGTGTGTAAGAACATAAAACAGATTGCTGCAATGGTTATTTGCCCAAATATTAGTTTAATGTTTACCGTTAATCAACTCTATATTTCTATTTATTCTCACCCCAAATGGATGATTGGTAAAAATGTCTTGATGTTATAAAGGAGCACTGAGATTCTTCATTAGAATCTGTCTTGATGTGGAACCTCTGTTACTACAATGTTTAACAATCTTTTTTTTTTTTTTTTTTGCCTCTCACGTGCTGCTTTTAATTTTTTTTGCCAATTTGTTTGTAAATGACATTTTGCCGCAATGCTGTTTCATCCTGAGCTAATTTGACAGGAGGGTTGAAATAGAGATCATGTGTTTTGCATGAATCTGCTGACAGCAGTTCTACTTGCATACAGTTAGTTGCATATTCTCCAGGTTCTAGGGTTTTATGTCAAAAAATCTGATAACTATCCCGAAAGGATACAGTCAATAGAAATGATATCTGTCTCAATTATCAACAGGAAATGTTTAGCATTACAACAATAAAACTCTTGGTGATTAGCTTCTTCCACTGATATTTTGATGATTTATCTTTAAAGCTGTGCTTGGAAGGCCTCTTTACCATCACCCTGATCTTTTGTTTGTCAGATTCTTGATTGGACCCTGTTTAGGTCCCTCCGAACATTGATAATATTTCCAGTCAGAAAACAATATGTTGGTAAAATTGAAAGATTATTTATTTAAATCTGGAACGGTTCTAGAGGATTTTAGGCCGTACTGTATATATTACACCAAGAATTCAATGTTTAGTTTATATTGTGGAACAACTTTACTATCTATATTAAATCCTGAAAGATTTTCGCTATGCTCAGTTTTTGTTGATTGAAATAACATCTGGTTTCATATAGATTGCTTAGATATTGTTAAATAACATCTTTAGGCCCAGGATATGTAGACCATAAGACTAAAAACAAAGCTCTGCTAATTTTAGACAAGCATATTCCTGTAACTCATGATGGCATAATGGCAAATAACCATTACAGTTGAATACTATTCAGATCTTGATCAGGGCCTTATATTGACTGAACTTGGTTTTAGCTTTTTCATGTTGGGTCATTTTGTAGACAGAGGTAAGATTAAACCTGCAGGGCATCACGTTTTATAGCAGGCCTGTTTAATTTTTTTCTGGGTTTAAAGTGGCAGTAATATTTTAAAGCCGGTCTGAAATACTGTCACTTTGCATTCAGCAACTGGAAGCTCTGGTTACTTTAAACTCTTTCAGTTATTGACCTGGACGTAGGCGTAGATTCATGAGTTAGATTTGATCCTTAACTAAGGTGGCAAATTTAATTCAAAAACAATCATGGCTTTTTAAATGCTTTCTGTTTTTTAAACTCACACCAATCGCTCTCATTGCATTCAAGCTAACAGCATTATAAGCCAAAGCATCATAACTATACTACAGTTAGAACGCTGGTTTGCTGCTTGTTTGAACCTAACAGAGTGATACTCTCTCTTTTTGCTTCTTTATGCATGGTTTAAACTAACTCCTGCATTGCTTTTACTGGGATGTCATGAGCCTGCTGTTTTGGCTTTTGGTTTATTTGACATTCTCAAAGCCTGAAGTACTTTCACATCAGGATTGCTCTTTTAATGAGGAGAAACATTTCCTTCAGCTCATGTTATGACTATTGTAATGTTTTGATCTAAATCCATATTATGTTTTTTATGCATTACAAAGAATCTTAATGATAATTATCCAGACATTTGACCATTTGTTAGCCCCAGGCTAAAGTGATACTGCTCACTTACAGATGCAGGGTTTCTGGACAGTATTTAACAAATAAATGTTTTTTAATGTACAGAGTTACCTTTTTTTTAATATGAAATCTTTCTATTTAAAGATAATGAGCTCAAAATACGATTTTAAACTGATTATCAAGAATTATCTTGAGACTATAGGATAGTTAAACATGCTGACAGACAATTTTAATTGGACAAGCTAAGAAATAATTAGTGACAAAACAAGATGACAGTGTCAGGATAACAAATATATGTAAGTCTCAAATTGAAGCTTTTTTTCAGCTTATAGGAAAGTTAAACTGTTTTAACTACAAAACATAATTGAGCTTTTGGTATCTCAGTGTGAGAAAAAACTGTTTTTGGATTCCTTAATATAATTATACTTTAGAACTCAATACATGGAATTAATACATTGATTTCTAGGATAACTTAAGCACAGCAATCTTTTTTTAATTGTTGTTTTTTTAAGGTAGTAAGTATGGCTGAAACAATTAATCATGATAAATTGATTATTTAAATAATTACCTTATTTAGTAATCGATTAAGCGTTAACTGGAGTATAAAGATTCTGAAACATGCCCTTAGCTGAGAGAGGGACTGACTTAGAGCAGCAATTAAACCAAAATTGTAAAAAAAAAAGTATCAACATTTTGCATATAAGATTTTTTTTCGTCGATCGTTATTGTCCATACAGAACTCCTCAAGTGGAAATGATTTAGTATCACCTGGTTTGATTTCATAAAAAGTCTTCTTGGAAACATTTGTTATCCGATTAAATAGTCGTTATCGATTAAAATAATCAATAGATTAATCGATTTACAAAATAATTGTTAGTTGCAGCCCTAGTAGGAAGTAATCTAAGCTGATTTTATGACAAAACCAATCAGATAATTACCAGAGGAGGCAAATAAATAGTTTAGCTTAAGCTCTAACTGTACTGGAAATAAGTATTTTTCCTGAGATTACAGGTTTTGATTTGAGATAATCTGACAAAAAACTGTCCTAAAATATAAAAACTTTGGAGATTTTCATTCTTTAGAAATGCTGATCTCTCCCCCTGCCTTTTGTTGCACTTATTTCCCTTTAAATGTTTTTGTGCTTGACTGTGAAAACTTTCTCAAAGTGGGTTTGCTTTTGCATGTGTAAAGCCAACAAAGAGGAGGTGGTTCCAAAGGCCCGCCCGGTGTCCACTGATGTTGGAAGCAGCAACCCTAACTTCTCTGACCTAATGGATGAGTTCATTCAGGAGAGACTGAGAAACAAAGGGACAGGGGTCAGTGCACCTTAACTGCATCTCTGTTTGTACTGAAATCTGTCTAAACCACCAAAGCTGTAAGAACCACTTTCCCCATGATAAACAGGGTCGTCGGGGAAGCAGTCCAATGGGTCTTGAAGTTCCCAAAGACCTTCCAGAGCTCCTCGAGTCTAATCAGGGTCCTGGATCAAGAGCCACAGATGACCCTCGACCTGTTGATGACCCTGGAGTTCCCTCTGAGTGGACGTCACCTGCTAGTGCCAGTGGTTCTGATGTCATAAGCTCTGACAGCCAGTCAGATTCCTTTAACGCCTTTCAGTATTCAGCATGCAAATTTGACAGTAAGAAACCCGTTTTATCTACAGTAGACTCCTAATATAACTTTGTGAGACCGTTTCTCTGTTTATTTTTTTTTTTTATCTGATCTAAATAAAATCCCAGCAAGATCCTTGTTTTTACACATAACTTACTTGAGATCACAACGTAAAAGGGCTGTTTAATTCCAGTGGAATATACTCCATACATATACATTCTGTATGATAGTTTTATATTTGACCTGTTTAAAAGACAAACTGCCCTAGATTCTCATATCTTAGTTGTTAATTGCTAAAATGCTAAACATCACATCAAAAGCTGGGAATTTGTGATAAAGGAATTGAAGGAAAACAGAATGATGTGGGTTGATTTCAATTCAAATTGTCACAGTGAAGCTAAATAATAGGAGTAATGTTGAATTTACCTGATATCATTCAGGCTTATAGTAAGGTTTTAGAAGAAAAAAAAAAATATTTTTTTTTTTTTAGTCAAGGAAAAAAAAGCTAAATAACCAAGAACCTCGTGTTTAGTTCTGTTCAACTGTATTTTGATGAGCAGACACTGGGATGTAGTTTCCTTTGTTGATGCTCTTGTTATTTTTGTTGTTGAGTCATGGGGCAACTCTGCATTACAACACATGCAGTGTTTGGTAAACACTGGTTTTGGTTTGGTTTTATGGATCAGGACAGTTATTAACCAAATTGTTCTACAGTAAAAACTGTGAATAAATCAGAACACACTTGTTGCTGTAATTCCTCTGTAAAGCAGAAGATTCGGCTTTTTGTCGCTCTGGAGCACAGATGTGTGTTATTTCCATGCAAAACACATCAACAGGACAAATGAGGATAAAGTCGACAAAGTTTTAAATGTAAATGCAGAAATCTTGATGGCTGCAACACATTTCCTCTTTTTGTTTGGTAGATTTTGCGTTCAATTCAGATGCATGTGGAGGAGGAACTGGTTCTGGAGGAGGCGGCCGAGGCAGCTCACTGGACCAGGATAGCCTAGGTGGCGGATTGGCCTGTGACGAACATGAAGTAGCCAGTTTGACGACGCTTCACATCGACTCGGAGACCAGCAGCCTTAGCCACACAGTCACTGTTACCGGTATGTTTCTGTCTGGTTTTCCAGTGACCAATAATCAGAAGTTATTTGCTTCCCTTTTTGTTTTGAAATATGCCTTTTCTCACTTGGCTAGGCTCAGAGAGCGCCTCGCCCATGCATTCCCTTGGAGGCTCCCGCTCCCAGACCCCCTCCCCGGCTACACTGACGGCTGAGCACATAGATCACACACACAGTCATCCACACACACACTTACAGCTGGACCAGAAACTCCACAGCTCTGTGCTACAGACCCCAGATGATCTAGGTAAAACAGGTGGTAGGGGTTTGTTCAGTGTGTAAATCTTATACAGATCGCTAAAGTGTTTTTGCTTTACCTGGCTTGAACCAAGTAGGAGTCACTGATTGACTTATTGATCGGTTTCAGAAACAAGTGAGTTCCCCAGCGAGGACTGCAGTGTGATGGCAGGCGGCTCTTTAACTGGATGGCACGCAGATGTTGCCACGGTTATGTGGAGGAGGATGCTTGGGATCCTGGGGGATGTTAACAGCATCAAGGACCCAGAAATCCATGCTCAGGTTTTTGACTACTTGTGTGAGCTGTGGCAGAACTTGGCCAAGGTTGGTGCTGATTCTTTGCTGATGAATTGTTTTCACCAAGGTTCAAAGTTTAGAGACATTCTTTTAATTTTTTTATTTTATTTTACAGATCAGGGATAATTTGGGCATTTCTCTGGACAACCAGTCATCCCCTCCACCTCCTGTTTTGATTCCTCCTCTAAGAATCCTCACCCCTTGGCTCTTCAAGGTAGGTTGTTCTTAAAGTTGGCCTCTTGCTTACAGCGTGCCATTGAAACTTTACCTTTTGTCTGAATAAGTGTCTCTTTGTTTGAATATGAGCATATATCTTTTAAAGCAGTAAATACATCTACCTTGCTTAATGATTTCTGTAATATAAAGTTATTTCAATGCCAAACCATTTTTATTTTATTTCCATGCCCATTTCCCTTAGACCACCATGCTGACTGAGCGCTATAAGCAGGGAAAACTTCATGCCTACAAGCTTATCTGTAGGATCATGAAGAGACGCCAAGACGTTTCTCCAAACACCGACTTTCTCACACACTTCTACAACATCATGCACCAAGGGCTGCTGCACCAGGACCAGGTCTGGTTAGCTTGAAGCAATAACAAATAGCAAAATTTAGAACCCAGCTTAGCTCAGATGTTTTATTAATTATTCATAATATTTTATTAAAAAACAAAGTGCCAGTAATGAATCAAATATTTCTGTAAACTTGGATGTCTTGTGTAGCATTTTTTATACCTGAATAAAATTGAGTTATTTTTAGGTTGTTTGTCTTAACTTTCTTAAGCTTTCATTCGTAGGACATTGTGAACACAATCATAAAGCACTGCAGTCCCAGGTTCTTCAGCATTGGTCTTCCTGGAGCCACCATGTTAATCCTGGACTTCATCATCGCAGCATCCAGAGTCACTGCATGTTCCTCACTCAATGTAAGAGACAGGAATGCACACATAGTCCTGTGCATGAATGAATAGAGATAAATGTAAGAGAAGGTATTTAGTAACTTTAGACAATGTGATTGTTGCACAGTTGATTAATTTATTGTACTCTCTGTATTGTTTAGTTTTCTTTTCACTTCGGTCCTTCTTTTGTCTAAGGCTCCAAGAGTTGAGGCCCAAATCCTTCTTGGGTCTCTGGTGTGCTTCCCCAACTTTTATGAGGACCTCGCTGCTCTCCATCCCACCACTGCTGACGTTGTGCGGACTAAGTTTCCGGAGGTCAAGGTACACAACATTAATGCACTTGATTTGTGTGGTCAAGACAGTCAATACGGGAGGAAAAATGTTTTTTAAACATTTCCGGGAATCTTGATCTGCCCTCCTTTTTAGTCCAGGTCAGTCCCAACCTTATAACTGCTGCCTTCTTGTCCATAGGGGATCTCAGCACAGAGTATTAGGTTAATGTCTCATCAGCTATTCCTGAAACAGCTCGGGGCTGTGGGAGTAATGTTGTTTTTGTTGTCGTTGCCGTGTAAACAGTTAATGCCATGCGTGGCAGCACCTCAGGCCCTCTCTTTGGTTTCTTACGAGCCAGAACCTCCTTTTGAATTGCTAAACAATTATTAACGCTGACAGAAAAGACCAGCAAGTGTGCAAATTTGTCTGCAGCAGAGTCTGTAATTTGTGGTGCAGAATTGTGTGCTATAGATTGCACACCATTTTACACAGTCTTTGCTGTCGGAGTATAATAAACCTTTTCTTTTTGTTTCTTTAAAGGAACATATTATCAAAACTAT
Source organism: Cyprinodon variegatus (assembly GCF_000732505.1). NCBI lineage: Eukaryota > Metazoa > Chordata > Actinopteri > Cyprinodontiformes > Cyprinodontidae > Cyprinodon > Cyprinodon variegatus. Next base: position 983,965 of record NW_015150474.1, read on the forward strand.
CCTGACCTCAGCCAGAGATGAACCCTCTGCTCCTGCAAGGTACGATATTCAAACCATTGTATTGCATCAAAGTTATTCGTAAGTCGGGGGCATATTTGTTTCTGGTTGTCTCAGATTAGGATTGATGTGTTATTTTTATTGTTTTGTGTTTTTTTACTGTGTAGATTATCCCTAACTGCTCTGTCCCCGTTCTCAGGTGTGTAGCTCTGTGCAGCCTTGGTATCTGGCTGTGTGAAGAGCTGACTCATGGGACTGAGCATCCTCAGATCAAAGAAGCCCTCAATGTCATCTGTGTCACCCTGAAGGTAAGTTTTGTAATTATGAATTTTAAAATGTCACAGTTTACAAAAAAAAAAGCTTTTAGTCAGTGCAGCCGAGGCGGTATATTGCTTACTAGGACTAGATTAAAAGTAAAAAAAATTACGAATATCAACCGGGAAGTGGCTGCATTTATCAGTCTAGTTGTGTGCTGCTGCAGCCCTCAGTGATAAGAAAATGTATTTTATGCAACAATCGCATGCACTTTATGGTCTATTTAGCAAATTACTTTCATAATATGTATTAGGGGTGGAACGGTTCACAAAATCCACAGTTCGGTTCACGATTTCGTGGTTTTGGTTTGGTTCGATACATGTTGATTGTTACCCCGAAATCCCATAAAAATTTATGAAATTAATGAAAAAAAAAAAAAAAATTTATGAATTATTTTTAATGATCCGCGGAAACCCTGGATCATTTCCGCATGATTTGCTGCTTTGAATTAAATCATCTTGCGCATGCCCTCTACGATCTACAAGGTACTCAGAGCGGACTGGAGCCACAGCGGAGGCTGTAGGCTTTGCTTTGTGCAGGCGGTCTGGAGCACAGCGGGGCGGAGCACAGCGGGGCGGAGCAGAGCGCTGACGGAGTATGTGGGATTTCGGGGTTAGCCTGACATGTTGGTCATGTTGCTGTTAGCATAAACAAAACGTGTTGCACAATGCTTGCACACTGTTGCACTTTTATCCACAACTTTCTTTCCGCCGTCATCGTAGGTCACTCTAGATGCAAAGCGCTCCCATACAGCAGACCTATAAAGTGCTGCTGGCGCGTCTTCCAACTCCTGTTCTTTCCCACTCGCCATACCCACACAATTCTCCACAACAACTGATTTTTTTCCCTGCTACATCGGCTAAGCTGCTTCGCTTCTTCTTCTTGTTTACTACTGGTGGTTGGCTTTGGTCGCAGTACCGCCACCTTCTGCTCTGGAGTGTAAACGCTTCGCCTATGAGAAAAAGGAGCAGCGCATGAACCGAACGCAACACACGCGAATCAAACCGAGACAGTCGAACCGAACGGTTCGGATGCTTTTCATAAACCGTTCCATCCCTAATATGTATATATATTTGTTTTTTTATAATTTAGATAAAAACTTTTTCATTAAGATGAACTAGTGGTTTGCTTAAATCATCTAATCAAACAAATGTGTCAATAGTTTTATGAAAAGAAAAAGGTTATCTAATAAAAATCTTCAGGCCTCGCTCGTATACAATAAATTATTTTGCTTTGGCCCGTTTAGAAAGGCATCTTCATTGTATATTCTACTAGAAAGTATAGCAGGAGGACTTTTACATTGTCTAAACTTTCAAGGATTAACTTTGGTCATACCAAGCATCTCACACCAATTTAGCTGTGACTGGTATGCATAATCGTTGACTGAGAGAGTGGATACGTTTGGTTAAAATAACAGGTTATTTTACACCATAGAAAGCAGGAAAAAATGTCAAATTTAAAAAAAAAATTAAATGATCATAACTATTAAAAGATACAAAGTGCACCATTTAGTGAGGATTCCATCCACACTTTGTTTCCGTATCAGGTTGTATTCAATCTGTTTTCTTATTTTTATTTTCTATTATTTCTCCTCCCCACTGTAGAGCTAAATTTAAAAAAAAAAAGTAAAAAAAAAAAAAAAGCTATTTAGATTACAGTTGCAGATCATTTGAATGCATCCAAATGACAGCTTAATGTTTAATTATTAGGCTGCGGATTTGGCTACTAATACCTAAAGTAGGATGGAAACCATTGTTAGAGATGATTGCTGCTCTTTGTGAAATTGTCCCAGTTGTTATTGTCCGTTTCATGTGACAAAACGGACGGGCCAATGGATCAGAACAATACTGTCCAATATTTCCTGTCTCATCCGGAGCCAAGTGGTTCTAGATGGACAGAAACAGACACACACATACCTCTTCGACCTTGGAATCCCTAGCTCGTGTATCGGCAGCCAATGTTCTGTAGAGGGACTGCACCAGCGCACATTTACATTTGCTTGCTCCTGGGAGCAAAACCTGGACTGTAAATATGTTTGGTTCTCCTTCAGATAGCAGACTAATCCAGGGGGAATGCTGCAAGCTGTGACAGACACACACTCTGTTACATAAATATACACTCACATCTTCTTCACTTCTGTATCTCTTGCTTTGGTAGCTGCAGCCAGTCCCCTCAGCCACAGGCTCCGTGACACACACACACACAGTTATACACAAAGATTAAGGGATCGTCAAATTTCCACGCAGACACTTCCTCCTCTTGGCCGCCTGATCTTCCTTCCCTTTCATCGAAGAGAATTTTTTGGGTTTGAGGCGTTGGCTCTTATTCGAGCTGGAAGCATAGATCCAGCTTTTTCTGATTAATCACTCTAAGGCTTATTGTGATGCAGAAATAATTCAGTTAATTTACATCTTTACTTTTATGTAATATTTAAAAAAATTTCTTTAAAAAATAAAAATATAATTCAGTCATCTTTTTTAACATTACTTTCCCCATCTTAAGAAACCCTGATGGAAAAGTAACACAAATTTCTGATTTACTAAACCGAATGAAAGCATTAAGCCTGCAATATCATTCACCCCTTTCCTCTTCCCATGGAGTTGTAACTCTGAGAATAGATAGTTTTATATAAAGTTATTTGACGTAACCATGATATGGCAAACTTGGCTGCTCTGAATGTGAAATTTTTCCTTTTTTTTTAAAGTCATAGGGAAGTCATATTTAAATGTCAAATCATTCTGGCTTAAACATGTATATAAATCTACTCTTTATCAGACTATATTGTACCAAAAGTTAGAAATTGCTATTTAAAAAAAAAGTCCTGTCTTGAAATCTGTGGGGATTTTTTTCGTTATCTTATACAGGCCAGTTACTTATACACCAGTTACTTATACGTTATGTCCCAGTGTTCACAGGGATGGACGTCTGTGTCTTTGGCAGGCGTAGAGCTAACAGAACTGGCAGCGTTATGAGGCAAGGGCTCAAACATGTACGGCTGTAAGCCTTCTACACCAAACCAAGCTTCTGCTGCCCTGGCGTCCTCTTCAAAACATCTTCGTCCCCACTTTTCTCCTCTAAATAAAAAATATATGATGGAGGAGACTCATCCACGACCTGCGACACTAAACTCTCCTCCTCTTGCATGTTTCGGCTGTCCATAGCGTTCCTTGACAGCGTCGTTTCTAAGTCACCAATTTAGTGCTACTTGGTCCCAGCCGCTTCCTAATGACTTTAATCTTTTCATTTATAGCCAGTTAACATTTTTGTTCAGTCTTTTGAATATATACCTATGCTGCTTAGTTACAGTTGGAGAATGTTTTCTAATAAACAACATTAAAAAAAATATAAGTAGTTAGTCTGGATCATGTTTCCAGATAAAAATAGTGTCTTTTTAGTGTTCAAGGAAGGCCAGGTCAGAGTCATCAGCATGAAAATTATTCCGGCAGAACCACTGGAAAACAGCATCAGGATGTCACAAAGGCCTAGTTAAAGTCCACACTTCATCTTCACTGAAATTATATTGTAAAATTTAGGAAAGATGTTAAACTACAAAGAAATAAAGATAGCAACAGATAACTTATGCTTACTGAAGAAGACGTTTAAGGTGCTAAGATTTTATTTGCACTTGATGCTACATCTAAATAGTTCTCAACCTGATTCACTTCAGTTTACTTATTTTATACAGCACCAATTCACAACACATGAAATCTCAAGGCAATTTACAGAGACAATTCAACCAGATCATACAGTCAGATTGGTTCAAAGTTTCCTATCTAAGGAAAACCAGCGGCTTGCATCGACTCATTGACTCGAAGGCAATCTCTCACACCAAGCATGCTTGTAGAAACAGTGAAGAGGAAAAACTCCCTTTTAACAGAATGTCGAACATCCATTCATTGTCTTCTGATTGTCAGCGATCAAGGTGCGGGGCTTAACCCACACTAAACCCAGACCTACCTCTCAATGTAGGAAGACCTTCCTACTCTCTCTGGTAGATTCCAGGGTCTTTCCAAACCAGAATCAGGGTCTATTTTCCCTCTTTAGTGTAATCTGGGTCTACCCTGGGATTTTTTTATAGCCTGATACCAAAAGGAAACTGAACAAAGGTGAAGCTGTACTCTGTCACTTTATTTGTGAAAAATATGGTAACCTTTTTTTTTTTCCATTTCTTTTTTCCTAGTACCCCAATAAGAATGTAGCGTTGGTGGCATCAGATATCCTTCACCTTCTGATCAGTTACGTGGATCATCTTCAAAAATTCCCCCCTGATATGCCAAAGAAGATCGTAGAGGTTGTTTTCTATATTATTTGTTTTTTTTGTCTATTTGTTTTTGCAATTTTAACAGGTTTGTCTGTTTTTCTCCTGTAGATTTTAATTGCCACCATCACACATTTGCTGCCCAGTACTGAGTCCTCTCCTCATGAATTGGATAAGAGGGTAACAAATCTCTATACTCTTAAATTTTTTTTTACGTCTAGTTGTGAGTAGAAAAGGGGGTCATGCGTCTTTTGCTGTGTGTGTTGCAGCTTGTAGTTTCCCTTTTGTTGTGCCTCTTGGACTGGGTAATGGCTCTGCCGCCAAAGACTCTTCTCCAGCCTGTTCAAACACGAAGCCCTCCTGAAAAGGAGCAGCCAACCAAAACGCTGCTCAGCTGTATTTATAAGGTACGTGTTTTTCTCACCTTACCTTGGTCGGTAAAGCACAGACTGCTTTGGGCTCTTTTCGTTCATGTTTTATCTTTAACATGCTTACAGGTCCTACATGGCTGTGTTTATGGTGCACAGTCTTTCAGCAGCCCAAAGTACTTCCCATTGCAGCTGTCTGACCTATCAAGTCCAGATTACGACCCGTTCCTGCCATTAGAGAGCCTCCGCGAACCAGAACCACTGCACAGTCCGGATTCGGAACGCTCCAGCAAGCTGCAGCCCGTCACTGAAGGTGATTTATCCAGACTGGCTTTAAAAGAAACCAATAGGCTTTTGAAGCATGTAGAGTGATGCACTGACACACAAATTCACAAAATCTCTGCACAGTTTAAGCAGGAAGATATGTGTATGCTGATGCACCTTCCTGAATCCACGCGTAAGACTATATTTCCCCCCCGCTGTGATCCAGCGGGACTAGAACAGGAGCCTAATCACAGTCCATCCTTCTCTTCATATTTTTTTCTCAGGTGTTATTTTTTTACTTGTATAACATCCTTTGACTGTTATTAAGTTTTATTTTCTTTATTTTTGCTCTTACTCCAGATCCAAGCCCCTAGGGTTTAAGTTGTCACTGAGAATGCCAGATCGATATAAATCTGTACTAAAGGCACGGTCCGTCAATAGCTACTCATTAGAGAGTCTGCTTGCTTAACTTGATGTGTTTTTATGTAACCGTGTTGAATAACAAGGGACTGTATCTAATGGCACTTGGTTCTTCTGCAGTGGGATGTTCAGAACTTTGTTTTTATATTTATATGGTAGCATTTGCATTTGTAGCATTTGTCTCTTTCATATATTATTATATTTTACTCTTAAAATAATATAATAATAATAATGATAATAATAATAATAATAGTTATAATAATTGTTCTTATATAGATCCTAGTGGAAAACCTGTTAAACTATTAGCAGAACATCCAGACCATTTTTTTGTGTGGCCTTTTTTTGTCTTGTAACAGGCCAATCTATGCTTTTTGTTAAAAAAAAGTATTTGAACATCCTGCTATTTTGCAAGTTCTCCCACTTAGAAATCATGGAGGGTTCTAAAATTTAAAAAACGTTTTTGGAGGAAGAACAATGATGTGTACCATCCCAAGAACACCTTCCTTACTGTGAAGCATGGCGTTGGTGGCATCATGCTTCGGGGGTGTTTTCCTGTACTTGTGACTGGGCGACTGCACTGTATTAAGGAGTGGATTACCAGGACCATGTATTGCGAGATTTTTGGAAACAACCTCCTTTCCATAGTTAGAGCATTGAAGATGGGTTAAGGCTGGGTCTTCCAACATGAAAGTGACCCGAAGCACAGCCAGGATAACGAAGGAGTGGCTCTGTAAGAAACATATCAAGGTTCTTGCATGGCCTATCCAGTCTCCAGCCCTTAACCCAATAGAGAATTGTTGTAGGGAGCTCAAACTCTGTGTTTCTCAGCAACTGCCCAGAAAACTGACTGATTTAGAGAAGATCTGTGTAGAGGAGTGGGCCAAAATCCCTCCTGCAGTGTGTTTAAACCTGGTGAAAAACTACAGGAAACCTTTGACATCTGGAATTAGAGGTTAGACTGATGTCAGAAATTGGTTTCGGCACTGGCCTTAAAAAAAACCATCAGTCGATCTCTATTGAGAACTCAGGATTTAGTTTTTGTTAAAGCTGTGGTGTTCTGATAAATTATTCCATGGTTGTGCATGTCAAGAAATTAGGTGACAAGAAGTCTTTAATTGTTGTCTCTCCAGTTCGAAGTCGTATCCAGCAGGGCCTGGTTTCCATTGCAGCCAGAACCGTGATAACTCATCTGGTCAATCATCTGGGACATTATCCAATGTCTGGAGGGCCCGCAACTCTGTCCAGTCAGGTGCTGTAACCATTTTGGTCTAATAGGATTTGAAAGTGGTATTTTTATAAGGGAAATGTATTAATTCAAACATATCCTTTTTAAAAATTCTTATTATTTTTCTATATATATTTTAATTTTTTTGCTAACTTAAAGTTTGTTTCACAGGTGTGTGAAAACCAAGACAACCCGTTCTTTGAGAGTGCAGATCTCGGACCAGAGCTTTTCAATTCCCCCAACCTGCAGTTTCTGGTTCTGAATGGCTCCACGCTGCTGTCTGTTCTCCAGGTAACATTTTCATTATTTTTTCCTTCTGACCTGATAATTACATTTTCCAATTCTTGTAACAGTATTTCTGCACATCCTGGAAAAGTGTGAAGTTTCATCAAAGACAGACTTTTTTGTGTGTATTTTAGGCTCTAATTTCCTATTCTATTAACAATTGGTAACCATTCATCTATCTAGTCAGAATGTTTTCTTTTTCCATATTAATAGGCAATAATTTTAGTAGAGAAAACAAAAAAATTAGCAGGGATCCTTTTGTAAAAGTAGTTGCTTACTTTTTGATCTTACCTGCAAAGTTAAAATTTCATAATCTAATAACAAGAATGTGACTCGAACTTGGTTACTATAAGTATTTTTTTTTGCTTGATGTTAGGATTTTAAAAAGTTTTTTTTGTTTGTTCTTTTCTTTAGCTTGAAAAGATTGAAAATATATCATGAATGTTTGGTTTCTTTTTTTTTTTTTTTTTTCCCAGATCCGATCGGAGTCTGGAGTGCCAGGAGGAGGAATGACAGCTGGTTTGTCCTCTGCTCCTGCTTGCGTACGTGTCATCATCCGAGATGTTGCTGGAAAACACTCCTGGGACTCCGCAGTCTTGTATGGACCTCCGCTGGGCCCCCCGAACAGTCCAGCTCACGTGCTTTCTACACAGATGCAGTCATTGCGCAATGCAAACCTTCAATTACGCACTCCGCCAGGAGGTCCACAGAACAAGATGGAATTGAGGGAGGAAGACTGTGAGGTAGACGGGCAGGAAGAGCAGGGGATGGAGGAGGAAGATGGATCGATGGAAAGTGACGAACAAGAGAGTCATTTGGTGGAGGAAGAGAATGTTGGTGATGAGGAGAGGGAAAATCCAGGAGATGGAAATGTGGATCCCGTGGAACATGAGGAAGAGGAAACTAATGGGCATCATATAGACGAGGAATCGGGTTCAGAAAAGCTTCTAGCTCCACCGCTTGCTAAACGAGTGTGTCGGGAGGCGGTGCCAGCGTGGAACTCTCTGGAGGAGGGAGAAGATGCGCTCGATGAGATGCTCCAGTACCTTGGCTACTCGAGTCCAGAGTGCCTGCAGAGAGCAGGTACAGGTTGTGGTCTGAGTTAAAACATCTATTATAGTGCTTTCAGAAAATAAAGAATGACAAGGCCTGTCCGCATAAAAAATAAAACTAATTTCCTTTTTATTAATTGAAAGCACACATTATCAAACATTGTTATAATTGTTCAGATATAAACTTATAAAAGGTAACAGAGATTTGTCTTCCAAACTAATCTGGATGTCACGTTAATCCCAACAGGCATGCCACTCAACATCCCAGCCCCTCCTCCAGGTTGTGTTTCAGAGAAGCAGGAGAATGATGTCATCAACGCCATCCTGAAGCAAAGTGCTGCCGAGCGAGAGTTTGTTCTTCATGTGGGTTTCACAGACTGTTTTTCAGTGTAAACATTGGTTTATTCTTCATTTTCTGTAACTTCCCTGTAAAAAGTCTAAAGCGCTGCTTTTTGATAATGATAATAATTTTACTTTATTGATCTCACGTTGGAGAAAAGTATCCATCCCCTTGGGGAGCAGTAGGCTGCCATTCATTTTTGTAAATAGTCAGTGGGAACATAATGTCACCAACATTTTTCTAACATGTTAAATATAAGTTACAGGAGCAAGGCTGCAATTTGACCTTATCTAGTTTGACATCATTATTTTAAGAGTTACAGTTTTTACAAGGAAACTTAAATTGAAGAGCTACTTTTGGAGAAGATGTATTATTTTATTTTGCAGCTGTGTAGTGGATGTTAAAGCGTGTGTTAATAAAAGGGTATTAACCCTGTGCAACAAAATTCGCCCCCCTACTCTGGTACCTTTAAATAAAATCCTGGCTGACAGAGCTAGAGCTTTTCTGCAAGGAAGGATTAGCAGAGATGTCGGTGTGCAAAGCTGATGGAGGCACACACTCACACCTAAGGACAATTTAGAGAAGCCAATTAACCTGACAGTGATGTTTTTGGACTGAGGGAGGAAGCCGGAGTACCTGGAGAGAACCCACGCATGCTCAGGGAGAACATGCAAATTCCATGAAGAAAGACACCGGGCCGGGAATTGAACCTTCTTGCAGCAATGCAGCAGTGCACTACTGAGCAGCCCCTTGATTTTGTAAATACTCCAAACGTAGTTCTATAAAGTATATAAATGCACTCCCCACTTTTTTTATTTATCTTTGTTAATATTTTCAAAAAATATTATTGTCCTTTGACTACACAATTCTGCTTTGTTTGGCATCTCTCAGGTAAAACCTTAATGATGAGCATGAACGTGTGTGTTTGTAATGTGATCACACTTTCCAAGGAGTTAAATGAGAGAAATAATTTTCTTAAAAATGGGAATGCCTAAGGTTTGCCTAAATCAGAGGACATAAGAGATCATTAGCAGTAATGGCTGATATTGGTTTAGACAAGAGAGAAGAAATCAGTCATGACAGAAAATGTTTGTTTTTTTTCCCCAAGGTTTAGCTTTTGTTGCTACAAAGAGCTTTGTTTGACTTTCTAATAACTTGGTTGACTTTCTAATAAAAAGCAATATTCCTCTATAGTAAGGACAGCTTACTCCAGGAGCTGTAAAAGCAAATTATCATCATTGCTTTATTTTATTTACTTATTTTCTCCTTTTTGGACATTAAACTTTAAACCTTTTTCAGAGAGGAGAGGAGCTGAACATGAGAGCCGTACAGCAGGCAGAACCAGAGACGGCGACCCCACAGTCTGCCTTCTACTACTGCAGGCTGCTTATCAACATACTGGGACTCAACTCCTGGGAGAAGAGGTGAGGCTCTTAACAGCACTGCAAATAACCGTTGAAAAGCTCCTTACATTTGTTTTAATTTGATTTATCATCATCTGCTACTGCCTATAGTAGTATTGTGTTATTTTTCAGGTGTGAATAAGCTTGTATATATAGAAATCATGTGAAAACATTCCCTGTTATTATCCAAAAGTTCTATCTGTCCAAACACCCAGCTATTTGTCTTTCATTCTCTCCATTTATCAGACTATCCACAAAGCTATTGATCCCTCTGTCTGTTTGTCCATCCAGCCAAATGCTCACCATCAGTCTTTTCTCCATCACTGCACCCTTTCATCCATTAATCATTCATGGTTCCATATTTAAAGTTTGGCCAATGTACAAGTATCAGATATTAAAAGTAAATGACATCCGTCTGATATAAGTTTGAGAAAGCAGTGAACTTTTACACTAATGTAGGTTTTTTACCGCGAAAACCATGAATCTGATGAAGATGTCTTTGCACATTTAAGCATGAGCCGTTTTAAATTAAGCCCAATTTTATAAGTACTGTGCGTGGGATGTCTTCTGTATTTTGCTCTTTTCCAACACTTGTTTAATGCATATAAAAAAAGAGGAAAAAAAGCTGAACTACATCAAGCTCATTAGAGGCTATGTTTTCTCGTCATTCAAATTTTGCAGCATTTCTTCTTCTCAATGACTCCGAGCTTCAGCTCACAATGTCGGGGTATTGCTCTGAATGCGCCTGGCCAGCTAATGGACGCTCATCACTCATTATACTTTATCCATGGAATTACACTTTCTGCATTCAGAGTCACACAATAGCCTCCTGTACACGCTGGTGTGTGTGCGTGATAATGAGGACGGCGGTCTATTGATCAAACTCGGCCCATTTGGACTTAGAATAAAGAAGCGGTAGTTGAAGAAGAGTGTGATTGAGAGGAGCTGCGGCAAATCAGAAACCAAGATGATTCAGACTCACAAAGATTTAGTCCTAATGATGATAAATAAAATAAATAATGAAGCAAAAAGACTGAAAATGAAAGCACAAGAAACTTGGAGGCAAAGGGAAAATAAGAAGGTAGAAAGGAATGAAAAGAAAAAGAGAGCTGTTGTCTAATCATCTGTTATTGTCACCTTGCGACTCTCCAGGTATTCATATGAGGCATTAGACACTAAGATACTGACAGTCACCCTTGTGTGTGCATGTGTATCCCCCTTTATGCTTTTCCCTATAATCCAGGGTGTAAATGGAGTCTTTGAGAGCAGAGAATGAGGCCATTACCAAGTATCACTTTAATAAAGAGCAAATTACTCTCTCTCCTTCTTTCCCTCTCTCCCTCTATTTATCTCATGCGCCCTCCCCCGTTCGTTTTTTTCTTTTTTTCCTTTTTTCTAAGAGTAAAAAGAACGAGGTGTCATTATCAGTCCACTCCAAGCTTCACTGCCCAACTCTTAGTTTTTATATCAGCCATTCAGAGGTTGAGGGTCGCTCATTGGCACAGTTTCAACCACCTCTTGATAAGTTATTCTGCCTGAAAAGCTGTTGTTTTTCTTAAAAATTACAACCCATATATTTTATCTTTTAAAACCTAAAACATCTCCAACTTTGGTCAGTTAGACTTATCCCTACAAACCATTATATAGACAGTTTTTTTTAAATTCTTCCTCTTTCTTACAGACTTTTTTTTTTTTTTTAATTAGTTGACCATGTTGTGCTTATTAAGAACTTTAAAAATTATTTTTGAGTGCCTTGTAGAAATTGACAGTACTTCAATCTAAATATATTTTGCAAGATTATTTCAGAAGTGGTAATAAAATGTTAAGTATATTTTAATATACATTTTTCTTCTGTGCATATTAAGCATTAGTCACCAACTGACGTTCCAGATTTATTTAGTTTTATTCGTTTTTTTTTTTCTTTTTTTTTACATTTATTTCTAAAAGTTTTTTATTAGATGAGTTTTATAAACATGGTAAATCAATTTTCTTTTCCAGACATTTGTTGTGGCCATTTTTGCCAGTATTTTTTGGGCTTTTATTTACACTTTATTAATATTAAAATGTTATCGCGTTAACTGAAATTAAGAAATATCTGTTGATATAAGTTTTAGCCATATCATCCAGCCTGACTTGCAGGATCTCATTCATGCTTTTACATGTTAATTTGGGTTCTGGTTATCACATTTTGTAGATATTGTTCTTTTAGTCATTATTAGTTTTATATTTTTCTGCAGCGCATAACACGCATAACACGCTCGCTTCTGTCAGTGAGCCCCAGGGCAGCTGTGGCTACAATGTAGCTTGCCACCATCAGTGTGTGAGTGTGTGCGTGAATGGGTGAATGAATGTAGTGTAAAGCGCTTTGGTCAAGTCTCCTAACTTGAATAAAGGCGCTATATAAGTACATGCCATTTACCATTTAATAACACAAGCTGAAATTCTTTATAATGAGAATACGACAGTAAACAGATTTATTTTAAAACTTTGTAACATATCTGTACCAGGAGGAAAAAGGGTGTGAAAGGTGCTGAATATACAATTGCGTTTTATATAGAGGTTTTTAATTAAACCATGGTCTGCAAACCTGGGGTTGGGTGTATGTAGATAAATACACAAACGTAGAAGGTGCCCTTTTCTGAACAAAGATTTGTTTTCACACTCCATTCAGGCTTTAATTATACGTAAACACAGACTTGGATCAATTTAAGTCAAGATAAAGGATAATGATGTATTAACTGGAAGCACTAAATTGGTTGAAAGGCTGAGTCTAGCCACAGCGTTTGCGTCTTATAACTTGTGCAACTGTATCTTACAGGAGTAACTTTCATTTGTTGAGGAAGAACGAGAAGTTACTGAGGGAGCTGAAGAATCTAGACTCACGGCAGTGGTGAGCAGCACTCATCTTTCACTGAGAAACTGCCGGAGAATTTAAACCCACTTGTTGTTCATGCTTATGATTCTCTCATTGTCTTCCAGCCGGGAGACTCATAAGATTGCAGTATTTTACGTGGCTGAAGGTCAAGAGGATAAACACTCCATACTCACAAACACAGCTGGCAGCCAGGCTTATGAAGACTTTGTTTCAGGACTTGGCTGGGAGGTAAAAAAGAAAGCTCTACTAATACACTGTATGTTTTTAGGGACTAATTTCGTCCTAAATCCAAAAACTAGGTGACTGATTTAATCCAACAGGAGTGTTTTTTGTTTGTTTGTTTTTAAAGTTTACTGTGAAAAACACAGATTGGTATTGTACTGTAAGGTGTTCTAGAAACTTAAAAGTGATTCTGATTTCCATAAATAGAAGCCTTATTATGCATGTTGTGTTATGCATTAGGTGGACCTCACCACTCACTGTGGCTTCATGGGAGGCCTTCAGAGAAACCGCAGCACTGGCCTGACGACGCCTTACTACGCCACGTCCACTACTGAAGTTATCTATCATGTGTCCACTCGCATGCCGCATGACCAGGACCAGAACTTGACAAAAAAGGTGAAAACTTGACACTAATGCAATCGCTTGTCTTCACAACAGATTTAGCATGTGCAGCCATTTTTCTGTACGGCATAACTGAAACAGACTACAGCTAATATAGGGACACAAACATGCCCATTAAGTCAAGCAGATAGAAGCAGTAATTTTAACTGTTTTTGTGGGATGCTGCAGATCTTCTGTCTTAGCCACAAACAAAGCAGGAGGTAGAAACTGCAGCACTCTAACTCATTAAGGTTCTTGCATGATTATTTAAGGAATGATGGTAGCCATGTTCTTGTTTTCAGATGGATTTGGGTAACTCAATTCAATGTGCTTCAAGTAAATAGCATCATTAGTCCCTTTTCCATTGCTACTCAAAAGCCGAGGGGCTTTGGAAGCCTGGGTAGTGTCTCCGTACACCTTTACCCAGGTGAATTGTACATTCCAGCGGCCGTGCTCTTGCCACACAGCTACAGATACAAAACAACACACACAGTATTGAATATTATGTCAGACCAATACAAAAGTTACCTCTTCTCTGATTCCTATGGCTCCATCACAGGCAGAATGGGCTCAAAAGAATAAGAAATTAGATTTGGATGCCTAAGTGTCCTTTCAGCTTCTTCTTCCATTTTACCATATTTCTTAAGTGTTTTATGGCATAGCTGGTATTGTCAAATGATTCAACTGGTAGCTACAGAGCCAAACAACACTGTGATGTCACAGCAACATGGCGGCGCCCTTGCCAAAAAATTTTAAACAACTCTACGTTTTTCCTTTATACATTTATTTTTTTCATTGTAATTTGTTGGTAGTAAGACACAATCTAGTAACTTAAGTTAGCTTTGTCGACCATTTCACTTCTGCTTTAACGAAACGTTTTCATTGATTGAACGATTTACTTTATTGATCTAACAGTTGAGGAATCAGCTCAAATAGTCAAAAGAGAAGAAGAATGTGCCAACGGAAGAAAAAGGTGCAATGGATATATAAAGTATATGGAGTATGTCCACATATGACAGCTTCTTTTTTTTTTTTTTTTATAGCAGGATAATTATGGAGGGTTATTGCACAGAATGTTTATATGGGTATTTACATAGATGGATATTTATATATATATATAGTTATTGCACTGGGTGTCAAATATAGAGAAACAGGTTGTATGTTTAATACTAGCTTAAAATTAGCATATTTTCATGATGCTGTTGGACTGCTTTTTGCAAAAAAAATATTACCCTCCTTTTCAAAGATTATAAAAACAGACCTCAATGTGTTTTATTTTGATTTTATGTAATAGACCTGCATAGTGGTTATTATGTTATCATTGCGGGTAGTAAAATAATATAAAACAAATTTTTTGTTAAGAGTAAAAAGTGTTGCAAATGCATTTTTTTCTGTTAGCTAATTATATAAGGCAGGCTACCTGTGTGCAATATATCTCAAACAGTGCACGTTTGAATCCATACTTTGAAAAGGTAAAGAAAATTGTACACCAATAACCTTTAACTAAACATCACCGTCCACCTAAACTGCCTAGTTAGGAAACGGAAGCATTAATCAGTAAAGCAGTCAAGATCCCCAAGGGAGAATCTGTTCAAAGGGCAAGTTTCAACAATGCAATCTGAAAATATAGTATTTAGGGAATGGGAGGGAGTAGAAAACCATTGTGGAAAAAAGCTTTAAGCTTTAGATTCAAGCCATGCAGGCGGCACAAGGTGATGGAAGGATTGATACGGTTGAATACAGGTAGACCTCATGTCCTTATGTTACACTTATAAGGATGAGGCCAAGCTTAAATATTGAGAGAATTCATATTTGCTGCTATGCACTGTAAAATGGGCTGTCTTATAGAGTACTCCTCTCTTATTTTTGCCGGCAATCATGTCTGTATTCGTTGTGAGGCTTGTAGAAGTGCCTAGGCAGGCAGGTTTTATTGTGTCTATATCTGCGTTTGTGTGTAATCACACCTGTCACCCCCCAGGCTCTGGTTGCTCTCCACATGGCCATAATGTCCTTTTAATCAGATCATACTTCCTGCTTCTCGGCCTATCACATCGCTTCAGGCTCCTGATTGGATTAGCAGCGTCTGGCGCGACACCATCCGTCTCACTGATCAGCTGATGGTCCCATCAAACATGCATAGTCACATACACACACCTGCACACACTCTCATGCAGGCTTTAAACCTGTTTAACACGCATCCATTGATGTTGGGGGGGGTTTTATTAACCACATTCTCACTGTGACTATAAATTTGTATTAGTGTTGCAGGGAGACACGTATACGACAGAACATATTAGGGTTATACGTAAAAACGCACACAGACAGCGTTTGGCAAACGTGTCCACAAACGGAGTAATTGGACACACAAACCAACATTAGCCCTGGCAAGCGTTTATCTTCCATCCGCCTGTGATATTCCCACAAACACAATCATTTTCGGACCTCACGAGGCTCCTGTCCAGGTTTCCCTCTTTGTGGGCCGTGTTGGGCTTATCGCAACACAACTGCAAGAGTAAATGGATTAAATGAGCATTGCACCAACTGATGTGACGTTGTTGTGAACTTTATGGGAACGAGATAAAATAGCCCTTAAACTGCCCTGACATCAAAAAATATCTAATAGTTTATGATTTTTCATATATATATATATATATATATATATATATATATGTGTGTGTGTGTGTGTGTGTGTGCGTGTGTGTTTCTTTTATTTACCTTTGTTTTCCTTTTGTTTTTGTGTTATTGTCCTTCTGATGACCAAAGCAGTCCATACTAGGTTGTGTTGAATGCCTTTAAATAATCAAAACATGCTGATTTGATTACGTGACCCAAAAAAGCATTAAAACAAAATCTAAACAGTTGGATGACAACTTTTTAGTTTTTTATTCTTTCAATCTAATAAATACAACTCTAATCACATTACGTAAATAAACAAAACATAAACAAGGAACAGTACTAGTATTTTTTTTTCTTGTATCGCATTGGCCGAACATTGTTGTGTTTGCGGAATAATAAGCACATTTAGCAGCCATGCCCTTAGATCACATGGAGCACATGCATTGCCACTCCTCGATTTACTAGGTATTGTTAATGTTTTTTTGTTTTGTTTTTTGTTATCACTTTTTGTTCAAATTGAGATTTGGCTAACACTTGTTATCAATTTAGGAAGAAAACACAATATCAGCTTCAAAAACTAGCCATAATAATAATCTATATCAGAATAGAAAACCTTTTTATAGTCAGTCACTAAACAGCACTTTATTTTTTTTGAACTCTTGGCTCTTTTAAACATACAAGACTGTCTTCTGCTTTGGAATGAAACTTGGAAAAAAAAAAGGAAGCTTCATTTATAAGAACAAATATGGAAATGAAGTATAAATGCTTTAAAGGAAATGGCCTCATTATTTCTCTCGGGGTCAAAGTCTAGACAACATCATTCTGATGGTGTTGAAGAAACCTGAAAAGTAAAGAGTGTAAGGTGTGTGTTTGTGTGCGTGTGTGTTAGCAGACATCAAGGTTAATGACGGTGCTGTCACCAGCTCTGACTGGAACCTGCTCACAGCGTCACATATGATCCCATCCGTCTTCCAGCCTGTGCTCCATCTTCCCAGGGCTTCATTTTGTCTTGTCGACGACTTTCCATCTTCCAACAGTCACTCCATCATTCTCAGGGCCACCTATACCATGCACATGAACCTGAAATAAATTAAAAAAAAACCTTGGCTTTTTGATGGATATAAGCTATCCCATTTATTTGTGAAACATTCTCTATGCATGCGTTTTCATTGTGACCAATGATTTCGCATAGTATTCTTCTGTTTTGTTTGGATTATTAATTCCCCTTCACTCTGCTGCTCCTTCCCATCTATCTTCATCTCCCTCCTAACGCTCCAGCTTCGACACCTGGGCAACGACGAAGTCCACATCATTTGGTCAGAACATTCCAGAGACTACCGGCGAGGGATCATCCCGACTGAATTTGGGGACGTGTTGATTGTCATCTACCCAATGAAGAACCATATGTATTCCATTCAAATCCTCAAGAAGCCAGAGGTAAACATGATCAAAGCAATCAATGTTGGTCTTTTCTCGGCGTTCTTGGATTGCTCAAAAGACTGTAGGTCATATCAACCTATCCTTGAAATCCGGTGATAATAATTAGCGTCCCATTGTTCTAATCAGGAAGAACTAGACATGCAACCTTTTGCTGAGCTGTAATTGTTGAAGAAAAAAATCATTGCCCAATCAGAGTAATTGAGAAAGGGTTCTGCGGATATTACCTCTGTTGTGTTAAAGCTGCAGGAACATTTCTAAGCCCTGACAGGCTTCTATGGGTTAATTATTGAAAGTCCAAATTCATTTGGACCAAAGGAGCTGGGGGCCCAGAGAAAAAAATAGCCTCTGAGACACACCATCTTTAAAGTACTAAATACTTTCAGAATTTTGTTTTATTTGGTAGATGCCTCTCAAAACTACACAGATGGATTGTTATAAGCAGACTTCTATTAACCAACTCCCTTATAAGTTTGATTTCTAGGGAACTATTTGAGTTATTAAGAAGTGGAAGGCAGTGGGAATTGTAACTCACTTCCAATATAAGCACTACTTTTATACGTTTGGTTCGATAGAAATTTGCAGGTAAAATACTCTGCAGGCTATAGATACCTTTTGATATGTTTCACATCTTTGTACATTACAACCAGACCTCTGGATTTGATTTAGGTTTTGATTAAATGGCCAAATTATGACTTGACTATAAAGCAAAAGAAAGTAGCAAAATAGATTTCTAACTTGCATAAAAATCTCTAGAAAGTGTCTTTGGTTTTTTTTTTTTCTCACCTTTTACTTTAGAACCACAGCATAAAATCCACCACAATTGGTTGAAAACTGAATTCCAACAGCCTTAGCCAGACTCCTTCAGATATGCTAAAAACAAACTCTATAGAAGATCCTTCCTTTTCTCAGCTTTCACCATCTATGTGATTCTTTAATTCTTTCACAAGTCAGCGTGTCCTATTCAAAGTCTAAATCTAAATCCCACTTAGAATCCATGCAAAGCCAATAGAGGTAAAACAGCGATCCTCAACCCTGGTCTTCAGGACCAACTGTCCTGAACATTTTTGCTGTCTTTGCTCAAACAAACTAAAATCAAATACTTGCTGTACCTTCTCAGTATTCATCAAGGGCTAAAGATCCTGTTATCCTCCTACTTGATATAGTCAGATATGAGGATGCAGGAAAACCTTTAAAACACTCAGGTCAGTTGGTACTGAGGAGCAGGAATTGGAACCCCTGCCTTTAACAACTATTTATAGCAAAAAGTTTTTCTACAAATTATGCATTAAAAGAGACTATATACACGCCACACTTAAAAATCAAAATTTTCTTTTCTCCATTAAAAAGGTGCACTGCTTTGTGTTTTTCTGTCATAAAAATCTCAGCAACATACAACAAAGGTTGAGGTTGTAATGTTTCACAATGTAAAAAAGTTGCAAGGAGTGTAAATGTATTTGCATTTAAATTATACTTACATTGATTATTAGATATTTAAATGGTAGCAAAGCCTGGATGTCAAAATAGATTTCTATTTATTGAGATAAAACTATTGAATTCGTTAATGTTCTGTTGTAGCGCTGTATTCTATATTTCTTGCTTTACATTGTAAAGATCATAAGACTTTTAAAGTTGATTAGGAGTTAGACTGTAAATGTGCAGGGCTTTCATGCTTGAATTGATGTTTTTTTCCCCCTTAGATTACACAGATATGCTTTCATCTGGTTAATGTATCAGCCTAAAACCCACAGACATTAATGCCGCAGCACTGATCGCATAACTCTATTTCAAACAAGAGCAAACACAATAAAAAGCATTCTTTTTTTCTGTATGACATGGATACCACAGCACTAATGACATAATCATATTCTCCTTCATTCATTCTGCAAGCAAAAATATTGAATTATCCTGAATCCAAGAAGAAGTAAGATAAGATATGGCTTCTGTTGTTGTCCTGAAAGCACATATATTCAGCCACAGCGGGGCTTGGCTTTGAGACCTGGTCCTCAAACAAACCCAATAAAAGCTTGACGTTATTCTCTTTGGTGGATTCCACAAGCAAAGGATTGAATTAAATCAGAAAAGCCATTGCCTGAATCAAATATCGTATCATTATAAAAATCTGTTGTCAGTCATTATTTGCCTGGTAGCCTGCAGATTGTATTCTATTTCATAACATTTGGGTGGTTTTGTCTTTTTAGTTTTTCTTCCTTTCCCTGTTTTTGTTGACGTATGTTCTTGTCTTCAGGTGCCGTTCTTTGGGCCGCTGTTTGATGGTGCCATAGTTGACATGAAGATTTTATCCACCATGGTCAGAGCTACAGCTATCAATGCAAGTCGAGCTCTCAAATCCCTCATTCCTCTCTACCAGAACTTGTATCCTTTGAAAAACACTCAATCATTAAAAATTGAAAAGCCAAAGGTAGGTCTCTGAGACTGAGATTTCCTCTAAGCACCGCTAGGTTTCAGCAGGGGGCTGTAGTTGTATAGATTTGATTCTCAGTCATTTCAGATTTTCTCCCATGAGTGTGATATTCCACTTCAAATACGATCTTCGTTTTGATTTCAGCTCCACAGATATTGGAAAGAAAAATACTATTTAGTTGTCCCAGTTAAAACGCAAGGCTTCTGTGAGCCTGATGTAGTTTTTCCACTGTTAGTGTAACCAATAGTCAATAAAAACTTCACACTGTTTAGATTCTAAGCTCCAGTTTTAACTTGGTTTGTTCACTGCTTATATCTACTGTATTTTCAGACTCTTAGCTTGTCATTCTGGCAAAATCTGCATTCAGCCAAGTGCTCAGTTCTCAAGGAAACCATATTTTGGGAGAAAGATTTTGCGGAATATATGCTTACTCTGATAACCATTAAATGGAGAAAAGATGAGTTGCCGTGTCAAGAGGAGGTTTTTAAAATTATGAAATCATAGAACAATTTATGTTCAGTTACTAAAAAAAAAAAAAAAAAGTTTAAAAACTTCCTTTTACACTTTGCGTTGTGAGTGAAAATGTTGTTTGATTCTTTGCTTGAGGAGTAGAAGTTGAGGATCGATGTCCAGTGGGGTTTGGTTCTGTGATAGAGCTCTATTGAGTCTGCTGTTTTTTTTGTTTTTTTTTTATTGTTGTGCACAGGAAGGTTAGGCTGGTCTGTGTGGTGCTGCGTGTCTCTGAGTGTGAAGGAGGAAGAGGGAAACGGCCGAGTGCGTGTACAGTTTGCCTGATCTGATGTGATGGTAGCTCGGTTTGAAGAAGCCAGAAGTCGATACTTATTGATGAATGTCCTCTGTAGCTCAGTTTCTAAATGAGAGGCTTCGCTCTGCACTCTCAAAGACAGACATGCACACACATACACCTCCACACATCTGGCCATGTTTTGCACATACTGATAATTACACTCACAATGTTCGAAACACTTCTGAGGTGAAATAATGTATCCAATAAGCGCGTCCGCAGCTAGCTGTTTCAATGGATGTACTTTCAAAAACTCTCCCTGTGTTTATATGGTTAAAAGCTCCTTTTAACTGCAGTTCCAGCAATTTAATCTCAGCAAAATGCTCCCCATGTGTCTTCCTGTCCATCTCCATGACAACGTTTGATAACTTTTTAAACTAAAATGTTAAGTTGTTTGAGTTCTGCTTAAAATTTACAACCAGGCAAGCATTACAATGATATAACCAGAAAATGTTCCCTGTCGACTTTCAGTGGAGTTTATATGAATATTTTTTCTCTTTTAGTAGTTTACTTTTAATAATTGATTCAGTAAATCAACTATAAATCGATTCATAATCAATTTGAAATGTGAAATTATTATTGATTAATCATATAGAACTAGTTGTTCCTGTTTAATTTGATAAGTGATTTACATTCTTAGAAATAATAAAATATCAGACGAGAGTTAAAATATATAAGACATTTTAGCCTTCTAAAAATATGTGTCTGGGCTCCTCTTCCATTAATCAGTGTATCAATGTGGTTTGGTATGGAGGTTATCAGCCTCCAGCGCTGCTGAGATTTTCAGGAAGCCCTAGTTGCTCTAACAGCTTATCTTCGTTGTTGGATCTCTTGTATTCCTCTCGAAATAACTGCATTGATTTTCTATGGGGTTGGCTAGCTAGTCAATCACAGCTATGCCATGGTGATTAAACCAGGTATTGGTATTTTTGACAGTGTGAACAGGTGTTAAGCAGTCTGCCAAAAAAAGAAATCAGGATTTAGGTTTAGCTTGTCAGAATGAGGAAGCATGAAGGTCTTTAAAATGTCTTGGTGGACCGATGCACTGAGTTTGGAGCTGATGAAACACAGCGGACTACGCCAGCAGTTGGACTTGCTGATAAATCGACTCTACATGACTTTAAGAAGGTTTGATTTTATGTCCGGACCTTGATTTGTCAGCGAGATATTCTTGTAGATAAAAAGCAGACTTTTAACCACAAGCAGTAATGCCTTTTCTGACCTCGCCTCTAGTTCAGAAGAGGTTTAAAATATTTATAGAGAAGGTTGAACCCAACATCCTCAATATTTCAGACTCTAGCCACAATAATCCTTTTTCCTTCTAAACCTTTTTTCCACCACACTCCTTCCAACTTTCCATTAAAGTAGTTGCATTCAGCACTCTGGGACTGGAGTGTTTAACTCTTATTGAGGAGGGAGGCGATGTTTGTGAAGTCAGCCATCGTCTCCATGACTGAGGCCTTTGGCAAACAGGCTTATATTGGATTGTTGCATACAAGCCAGAATTAGATGCATTTCTTTCATCTTTTTCCAGTGTACATTTTAAAGTATTGCATCAGAAGAGCTTAAGAGAAATGTCAAAGTTCAACAAAAAAAAAATGTAATTCACAAACAAGTTTTTATGCTCACTTAAGTTGGTTTTTGGCTTTCTTAAAAAGGTTCATGTTCAAAATGGGAGATGAAAACATTTTGATTCAGCTCTGATGTAGCAAACTTTTACTTGCATGACTGATCAGCTGTTTCTGCTGTCGGTCTGATGTTCCTATTATGCACATAAACATGGCTGTAAGCAACATTGCTATTACTAGCTGACATGTTAGACATTAGAACAGCTTGTAACACATTCATTAAAACTTTTCTCCATTACTGATGTGTGGTCAGTACTAGATTGCAGCCTCTACTTCCTGTTTATTACAGCGTTGCATGACGATGTAATGTGGACGATAATGTGTGACGACATTGCTCTTTGTGGCGACTAAAGAGACACTTTTCATGTTACTTCTCTACCCTTTTCTCCCATTTCACTTTGGTCATTTCCTCCTTATTCTTTCTGTCTTGTTTTACTTTTCTTTGTTTTTCTAAATGAACTCATTCGACTAAGGATTGGGTAGTTTAAAATAATCGTTTTCCAGTTCAATTCCACCTTTGTTTGCATATTTAACTTCTGTTTTCTTTTTGCTTGTGTGACTCTCTTTCACTCTGCAGACATTTGTGCACCTTTGTGTTTTTTTGTCTTAGATCGGATTTACAGCCTGCGTGCTTACATGTGTACGTCTGTCTGCATGTGTCTTGTATTCCTGAGTGTTTGTGTGCGAGTTGGTGAGAGTCCCAGTGTGTATTGATCGGTGGTAAGCAGCAGGTCGATGTCTCTGACAGGCTGAATTACAGTAATCAGTCATTATTGACTCCCCATGTCTCTGCTACGCTCACTGCTCTCCTCTCACCACTTGTCGGCTTCTTTTTGTTTCTTTTTATTCCTCGACCCCCTGAAACTCTTTCTGCTTTTACATCCCTTCTTATCCATCCCAACATTCCTCTTCTTTTTTTTTTATGTTTTTCAGGCCTGTACCAACTCCTGTCTTTATCTCTCTTCCATCATTTGCTTTTTTACAAATTTCAGATTTTATTTTATTTAATTTTTTCCCTCAGCTCATTTCTTCTTTTATTCATGCATCTGTAACTACATTCTCTAAGTTGAGGGAAAGTTGTCATGATGTAAGTCGTATCAAATCAGATTCATTCTGTGGTAACTGGACACGAGCAGGTTTTAGTCTAACTCAGACACTTTTATCTAGTCTTTTTATTTCACTAAGTCATCTAGCAAATCCTTGCAGTAATAGTAATTTGCATTGATAGGTGTACATAGATTTTAATTGAAAATAGAGGTCGTATGCAGACACCTCTAAATTGACCCTTCACCTGGAGCTGTTTGTTTTGAATGACTTTAGAAACTTCAATTCCTGCTCTTGGCGTTCCAGTTTTTAAACAAAGTAGCGTTTCCACAACCTTCCCAGGTTTTTTTTTCCAAAGCTATTTCTTTGACAGCAGGTCTAAAAGATTATTATCAAGACAAATTAATGAATCTCTCATTTAGTCTGAAAAATAATCGTTTTCAATCTATTAAAAATAAATGCAGCCTCATCCATGAGATGGTTAAATATTACTGTAGTGAAGCATCTTTATGATGTTTATCTGGAGATGTTGTATGCAAAAGTGGTAAAATCAATGTAACTCTGCCTGTGATTTCACATTTCCTGAGGTCTGCTCATGATTGGCTGACTACTTCCTCAAAAGCACTTTTTCAGTCAGTCCCACCCATTCAATTCTTCAGCCTTCCTTCTATTCATCTTTCCCCGTTTGTTCATCTATCTGTTACTCCATCCTTTACCTCCATTCCTCTATTCATCCTATCATCTGGCGAGTCATCCATCAGGATTTCAAATTTCACCATCAGAGAAATATATAGAAATTGTTTTTTGCCAAGTATCTTTATTCTTAGAAATTAGACAACAATCATAATGTTGAATTCTGACGTAAAAGATCTGTAGAAACTTATGTTGAATATGTTAATATTAAAGGTATAGTGGAGAATGTTCTTTTTCAGGGTGGATCATCAAAATGAGTGGTCCTCCTAATTGTCAATCATTCTGGTGATATGTTTACGTAAGGCTGTCCTACCTGCTCGTCCCAATTTAATTCACCAATGGTGAGTCTGACATAGAAAAATTGTTATTCTTCTTTTGTAAAGTAAGGTTGTATGAGCAATGCAAACAGCAACTTTTAAATAGAGTGTGCATGAGGAGAAATGGGCTTGTGCATCCTCTCACACGCGTTTAATAGGTTTTCCCTCTGGGGAGCGAATACAGGGTTGTGCATGTGCAATTATTTTTTTAAAATTCGTGACAATCTTCCACTATACCTTTAAGACATATTAACAGTCAAAAATACTAAAACCAATGTACTAATTCTAAGTGGTGGGTTTGTGTTATGTTCCAATTCTTCAAACATTTCCATTAGAACTAGTAAAACTGCTGTGCCTTTAAAAAAAAAAAAAATAATACATATCTTTTCTTCAGTTTTCATTAACCAATGCCATATTTGATAACCTGCTGTGTCAAAAATGGTGTAGGGAACCAGAGATTTTCTTAAAGCTACTTCCTTTCTCTTTCATTTGTTGGTCATTTATCTTTCTGTATCAAACACTTGTTATCTGGGTCTAATTTTGTGGGGATAAAATTTATCTGGGCAGATTTTATGGGGATGGAGGGTGTAAAGTTCAGTATGCTACTGTATCAGGACTGGGTTAGTTAACTATTAAGTGACACTAGTGTACCTAGTGACTTTGTGGAGATAAGGATTTTATTGCCCCCACAGATCAAACCAGATCTGCCAAAGTTAAAATG
Organism: Cyprinodon variegatus; assembly: GCF_000732505.1. Taxonomy (NCBI): domain Eukaryota; kingdom Metazoa; phylum Chordata; class Actinopteri; order Cyprinodontiformes; family Cyprinodontidae; genus Cyprinodon; species Cyprinodon variegatus. The sequence continues at coordinate 1,009,056 of NW_015150474.1, forward strand.
TGAAGTTTAGAGGTTTACAGAAAAATGTGACTTCACCAAATCCTGAAGCTTTAAATGGAGTCCGTTCCACAAGATCAAAATTATCAGTTGATAATTAGCATGTAAATTAAGAAATTAAGATACTTGTTTTCGCCTTGTTTTATGAATAGAGTTTGTACCTGTTTTAAGTTTTGATGCTGAGCTTTTGGGGTTTGAATAATCAGTAACATGGCACCAAGACCTGAAAGTTGGACATTGTTCACATGAGGAGAAAAAAAACAAACCCATGAAGTGATACATAAAGATGTGTCCGCTTCATTGTGCTGCTCTATGACAAAGAGGGATCCTATTGAGGAGTTCCCACAGAGAATGAATAGAGAGACGAAGGGCAGGTTGGCGGGGCAAAGTATGTCAGTGATAACTGCCATTTTTTCCCTCCTCTTTCCCTCTTCCTGTCTGCCCCTTTCCCTCCCTCTCTGTCTCTTGGCCCTAGGGGCAGTCCATCTGCCTTTTCTCTGTCTCTGATCTTTCATTCACCATGACTAGAGCCATCCAAAAGCACTCGGAGTGCCAGGCTGCTGGAGCAGCTGTGTACGAGCAGGGCTCTATCTCACAATATCAGCTCGTTGCAGGAAGAAGGTCCAGTCCAAAACTCCCCACATGAAAATACATCCCTCACCAGGTCTAAGGAACTTTCTCTGCCCTTCGATAACTTGTATAAACACAGAAGCAGACTTCTGCTCAGTGTACTCAGAATACCACCATCTCTGCATTCCTTTGATTAGAACAGATGAAGGTAAGGAGCTGCCTGCTGGGTGATAGATTAGTTTCATGTCTTCAACCTAGTACCGGATATAATTTGATTCTGCTCTGTTCGACTTAATGCCACAGTGCAGCTAAAGGTGCCGCTTGGTAAGAATATTCATAGACATGTTTAAGATGAAACCGAAAATTGCTAATTACAAATTTATTCAAAAAAATCAAAGAACTAGTATTTTTATGTTCATTATAGAATACCAAATGCACCCTTTTTATTTTAAACATGCAACCACCAAAAACAACATCAATGTCATTATAATGTTAAATATATATCTCTGTCCAATAGTATTAAATACCATAGTCATATTTCATAGCAATAATACATGTTTAAACATCACATTAAAATGTTATGCTTACTGTGATGTAAGTCTGTTTTTATTTATTTTTTATCCATTTTATTGCTATTTTATTTTATATTGTTTTGCTTTTTATCCTTTAGTAGCTGTTCAACACTCAATTTGAAAGAGCTATTTCAAAAAAGCTCAATACACTAAAATCTAGCAACTTTTCACAGATTGCAAAGAAGTGATTTTCTGACCATTTAGAGAATGTTTAATATTCAAAGGCTGCCCTCTTATAGAATTAAACATGTTATCACCTCATACATATGGGAGATCTGAGTCTTTTTATCTGTTATAAAACAGATCCGTCCTACAAAACTCTGCAAATGATGGGTTTACAATTGATGTTTATATTCTTTTGACGAAAGATGATCAAGAAAAACATGATTTTAAAGGTAAACATATGTATGTTGTCTACAAACATAACAGATGTTGCATCCCTTATTATAAAAACAGTATGTTTTTCCCATTAATGAGTCCCACCTTTTGAAATTTAGGCATTGTGATCCTATAAAAGGAACTGAAGCAGTGGTCTGTTTTTTTCTGTTATAGTTGAAATTTGAATGGGAAAAAAAAGACATTTGTTTAATTAGTATATCATAGAATTAGTGTTAGTTGTCGTCCACTACTTAGTAACATCTCTATATCCTACAATATTAAAGGTAAGTGTAGAAGTAAGCTCTTTTGAAGATTTAAATCTATATTATCTAAAGAGTAATAATAATGCATAGTGATGAATGTATACATTTTTTTGGTTTAAGTGAATATTTTCTGTTTAAATTCAGTTTTCTGAGCAAAACTTCTGCTTTGAGTCAAACTTGAGGTTTTATAATACAGACATTAGTTTGTGCTTTTGAAGATGCATACAGCGTCTCTGGCTGTCCTCCATCTGCTTCTGGGTGATTGTGGTTCTGGGAAACAATGTTGGAGAGATGCTAAGCTGCTGCACAAATACAGAGCCACAAGCAAACACACTCCCCCAGCAAGTGTGGATGTATGCTTGAATATACATCACCTATCCACTAATACTCCTGCACATGATGCTGTTTGGGGGTATGTTTCACTCTCAGGATAATGGTTTGTGTTTTTGAGTTTAGAGACCCCCCCTCAGTAGTAGTTGATTGGCAGAGATAGCTGCGCTGAGGCTGGGGTCAGCATATGGCTCAGTATGATAGCAATGCTGTGTTTGTGTGTGACAGCGTGTGTGTGGCTGCCTTTTCCTCTCTTTCACACACTGTTCCCTGTGAAATGATGGCAGCTCTGGGCATGTAGCGCTATTATCCCCCATATTCACACACACACGAATGGCAGCCAAACGCTAGCGGCCTGCTTGGCTTCTCTTTGACAGCTCACACAATAGAGCTTATTGTCCAAGGGAGGCTACAATTTGCTGTGTGTGACGAGGAGCGTGTGTATAACTCATTGTTGGTAGAAAGGTGAGGGTAGAACCCAGAAAATAAAACCTGAAGACATGTTCTTATTGCTGATAATGAAACTTGTTCTTTTTATCCATAACCTTCCCCAGATTGTACTGTAACCTTCAGAGACCTGAAAACATCTTTCTGTAAAGTAGGAAGAATATGGGCTGTTACCTCCATCTTGATTTATTAGACAGGCTTTTATTGCAAATTAACACATCATCTTTATACATTTATATTGGGCTCTGATTGGGGGGGTAAACTACTTCCTGTGAGCTAGATAGAGGAAATTAAAAGGAAGTGATGAGGTGAAAGGGGTATTGGGTAATCTCTTCTCCTCAAGGGGAGAGGTGTCTGTTTATAGAGACGCCAGTCTGATTACAGTCATACACTGGTGTTAAAATGTTACTGTTAATCTCTAAATATTAGGTTTGTTTTTTCATTCAACAATGAATTCAGATCATTAAAAAAAATGTTTCTTGTGCCATGAATGCTAATGTACATGTAACTTCAGAGATGTATGTGGGATGTCTAAAAATAATTATGTAAATAATCATCCATCAGTCTTTTTTTTTTAATCAACCTAATTTTTATCCCATTCACATTTAACACTTCTTTCCTGTGTTTCTTTCCTATGTTCCTACCTTCCCTCCCTCCCCAGTCAACGATCCCTCCTTCTAGACCTTTGTCATAAACTCATTAGTCTTAGTATGTATGTCCCATACCTTCACCCTCCTCTCCATCTGACCATTTCTTCATCCATCCTTTATTTTTACTCCAACTCATTCCATTCATCCGCCATGCCAGCAAACCGCACCTCAGCTTATTCCCTCCTTCATCAAATTAATATTTTCACCCAAACTCAGCCTTATTGTTTTTGATTAATAATCTGACATCTTAATTCATTCTGATAAAATTTCTTCATATCATGTTTATGCTCTTAATCCTGAGATAGAAGTTTCCTGTCTTAAAAGAGGGACTGGTGTCAGTCTGTGTTTATGGCTGTCACCAAGAGCTGTGCAGACACATGCGTTGTTGCCATCAGTGGCTGGATCACACCTTGTTGGAGCAGACCCCCCTCTGACTGGTAAACAAGTTAATCTGTGGCGTTGTGTGTGCGTTTGTGCGCCAATGCGCTTTGTGGCTCGGTGTGTGAATGTAAGCATTTTGTGTGACAAGGTGTTTAAGATTCAAGAAGGGATCTGGTAGATGACAGAGGCCGAGAAGTGCAGCACAGCAAACTGTTTTGTCATGAGCTCTAATAGCCATCCTGATTTTTGGACTTGTAGAGTAAGAAACTGCAGTGAACGCAGGAGAGTTTTTTTTTTTACCAAAAAAAAAGGGTTATCTATAATTATAAATAGCTGTTACTGAGCTGTTAAGGTGACTTGTAAAAGAAGATATGGCCAAGGAAGTTAAGATGGAAAGAAGCCAGCCAGGTGCTGCTAATTAAATTAAATTAATTGACTGATCATTATTGGGTGCGAGCAGCTTTTTATAAAAGATGTTAAATAGGGGTACAGATGTCACTTGTGACTACAGTTGTGTGTTTTACACAGTGTCAAATTCGAAAGACACCAGAGATGACGCAACTGTTACTGCCCATCAATGTACAATTAGAAGAGATTATTCTAAAGGGGAAGAAAGCAAAACAGCTGGCATTCTTCTCAGGATATGATCTGTGGGACTTAATTTATTAGCAATTTAAAATTACTCCATTTGACAGACAGATTTATGGAAGGAATAGTAGCTATATCATGTATATATGAGCTATAAGTATCTTTATAGTAATGCTGATTGGTAATAAGAAGGTTTAAATCAACCTTACAATCGAAGCAACTAAAGAGAGAGCTAAAAAAATAGAGTTGGGAAATTATCTGCAGTATTCATCAGCTGATTAAACATTTAAGGCCAGAACTGCACAAGTCTAAATCTATTTTTTGGGATAGGGGCCTGCCTTCACATGGTTATTGAGACAAAAAGGCTTTTTTTCTTCCCAGGGTTTGATGCTGTAAGACTGTTGGGTGGTTAAAGGTCCTAAAATATCGTCATGGGTTCAGGCCAAATAAATCTTTCTAAATAAAATGAAACAGACAGATCCTTCCTCCATGTTAGAATTTATCAAAAGACTTATTAAACAGGACAATAATTGCAAGTAAAAAGCTTCAATAAAAAAAATGTAAAAAAAAAAAAAAACTTTCGAATGCCAGATTTTCCTAAGTGGCTACAAACCTTCCAAAGGAGCGTCAAAGATGTGAGATTCGGTTGTGCCAAGAAAAAAACTTTACCCGGACAGTTGTCTTAGCTCTCATCGACCATGACAAGAACATCCCAATGGAAAGACTTATACTTCCACTAGCGCAATGTCATTAAATAAAGCAAGGATCCTTCAGGTGTTGCGCCGTCAGTATTTTCTCCTTCATGCGGAAAAGTTGTGGTTGACTTCACGACAGAATGGCTTGTTTGTGCAGCAGTGACTTGATCTTAAAACTCGACAAACCTTCAGTTTCAAGTCAGTGTATAGAGCCAATTCACCACACGTCACCTCAAGGTAGCCTCGTGAGACCATCCTGATCTCGCGAGCTTTCAAGATTTCACTCGCTAATCAGTCTGGAGACTCTCCATTGAAGAAAATTTGGAGCCCTTCACCAAACGAACGTCCAATCAGCGTTGGCTTTGAGGCAGGTTGAGGTGTGACGCAACGAGAAGCGCGACAGTTCAGTCTAAAGAACATGGCGGCTTCAGCCGATGAAACTAGCGTTAGCTTGGCTATCAAGCAAGTTTTATCGGAATTACAGAGTATTTCTTCACTGAAAGAAGAGCAAAACACTGCTCTGGAGGCTTTTCTAAGAGGAAAAGATGTTTTTCTCTTCTCCCGACTGGTTTCGGCAAGAGTTTGATCTATCAATTGGCTACTTTTCGTCGTCGCTCTGTTACGTCATATGCTTCGTTGAGCTGATTGGTTTATTTGGCCCGTCTATCACCAACATAGGCCAATCAGCTAACCAGTATTTTCGCCCCTTCCCAAAATTACTTCTACGGAAGGTTTCAAGATGGATATGCAGAGCAAATCCATCTGGCGAAGTCAGGTTAACCTCAAGGCACTTTACAGAGGCAATTTAACCAGCTCATACAGTCAGATTTGTTCCAAGAGTTCTATCTAAGGAAAACCAGCTGATTGCATAGAGGCATTGACTCGACAGCAATCCCTAAAACCACGCATGCATGTGGTGACAGTAGAGAGGAAAACTTTCCTTTTAAACAGGAAGAAACCTCCAAGCAGGGAAAAGGTTCAGTATGAGTGTCCATCTGCTTAGGCCGACTGGAACTTTGCAACGTTTCTGACTTGTGTACCACCTTCACGTTCCCCCTGAATTTAATCCTAATTAATAATTAAATACACAGACAAATGGTGGTGCATAGCCCAATATGACAGTGGCTACACTAATCTATTTCCCCCTCTACTACACTGTTAGTATTTAAATAACAGCAACACTAACATTGTCCACCAGCTGTCAAACAGTGGTAGAAGAATGTTGATTTGGGTCTCTTTTCTACCAACGGTACTTGGACACCTTTAAAGTTTCTTAATGGATTCAAAACTCTTCTGTATTTCAGAGTATTTTTTTTATCAAATGTTAATCCAATAATTACAGGCAGGCCCAAACAAGGTTATGAAAAAGATAAACCCAGCTCCAAATCTAGAATGATAAGGCTGAAATAAAAAAAATGACGATGTTTCAACAACCGTTTTAAAATCCAGACCTCTACAGGGTTTTAATGCTTTGCATTCAAAGATTTACATCTGTTTTTGTACTAAATATATAATCCAATTCAGGCTTTACTTCATGTCAGCTTTTATTTTAGTGTTATCAGCATAAATATTGTTTTGTACATATGAAAAAGGAAATGCATATCAGCGAGGAATATTGTCTAACTGCCTGCAGATAGAATAGGATTCGACTCCTTAATATGAGAATTGTTATTATAGCCCTGGTGACAGTTTGATGCACTTAAGCTGTGTGTTTGTGAACTTAAGTGCGTATGAATTGTAATTGCACTGGCAGCTTTAGGGCTCCCTGGTGGTGGCAGGGAGGAGGGCGAGCATCTAAACGTATGCTCTAACACACACACATGTCAGAAGGTGAAATAGTCGGACAGCAAGGGGCCAATTAATGTATCACATCTGTGTTTTTCTCGTCTGCTTCTTCTTCTGCACCAGGTTAAAGAGCAGATGAATAGGGAGGGGGTGGCAAATGCAATTGTGGGCTTGTGTGTGTCTCTTTCATGCCTAACGTCCGCCAACAATAAGCAGTGCATTAGACCAACTTATCTCTGTCCTCATCGTTGGCGAATGTGTGCACACGGACACACACACTGGTAATGAAATCACAAAGCCTCCATATCATTGCTATCACAGAAAGATATAAACCCATTAGCTTGTTCCTTTGGGCACAGACACACACACATACAAGCACAGGTTTATCATTACACGCTGCAAAGCTTTTCCAATTGTATTATCCCTCTGATGTCCTTCCCTCTGTTGTCTGTTCCAGTGCTTGGGGTGGAGAGGACAGATAGTGTGTGTGTGTATTTAGGGAGATGCTGACAGAGATTATGTGTTTCTGAAAGAAGGGGTATCTTATAGACCAGTTTTAGAGGATTTCCTTGTCCCAACTTTGTGCATCTCAAGAATAGAAAATTATAAAGTCGTCTTTGTAGCGTTTGTCAAAAAAGAGAGGATGTTGTGCTTGATGGATATAAGCAGCAGCAGCTTCGCAGGGTGACGATCTCTGAGAACTTTTAGCATTAATTTGCTTTGAAAGGGCTTTTGGCTCATTTTAAAACACTAATTACCATAAACCATTCTCACTGTAAAAGTCCCTGTCTTTTTTTTTTTTTTTTTTTAATGAATCCCAGTTATTAAGTTATTTATAAAATAAATAAATGTTTAGAGATTAAAGAATAGGCTCTCTTTTTGTTTTGTTTGTATTTCTGTATTTATTTGATGGAAAAAAATACCTTGATCTTAATAGTTTACTATGTAATGGGGGGGGTCTTTTGAACCTAATATTCAACGATATAACAAAAAGAATTAATACATAAAACACCTCTAAATTAATGAAACAGTGAACAACATGTACTAGCTTTTGTAAATGACCCGCTTCTTGCGGTCAAAGAGCTGCAAAAGAAAGCAGGCTAAAACCCTGAAACTTATCAACCATCTGTTTAATTTGAGGTTCTGAGAGAAACATTCTTTTTTGAAACCCTAATTTTGAGGAACACTTGGAGGAAAGGGATTAGGGAAGGAAATGACAAGGACTTGAGTTATTGGAAGCTGTTGGTGCATCCAACAAACGGGGCCAAAGCTTCGGGAATAGAACAGCGTCGGATGTGCCTACTTGAATAAAATGTGGCTGTTTGCTTCATCGTTTCCAACTTGACATTCCTTCTCTGGAAGGATGGAGAGATGGCTGCTTTGGTTCCCACAGCAGATCCCTCTGCGCTTCTGTGACTCTAAGGAAAAAAACTAAGCAGATCTCTCGTGGTACTGTTTTGGGGTTTTTTTCGAGGGGGGTTTTGGGATATCTATTTTATAAAACAATACATTACATTTTTACATAGATGCGTGTTTTTTATATGCTTAAGAGTTAATAGTAGCCAAATATTTTCATTTAAGGACAGGATTTGCTTTTCTTATTGAAAGCTATACTTGGTTTTCATCTTTAGACATTTAGGGATCATATTCATCACAGCCCATGGGGCTGCTGGTTACTGGAGTAAGTCCAGCAAGAGTAGCCTAAAGAAAAAGCTGGTTAGCTTTGAGCTGCTAACACCCTCTGTGATTGATGGTCAGCCATGTTGATTCTGCTGTGTAATGAAGCTATTTGTCATGGCTCATTTTTCAAGACATACCAAATAGATTTTAAACACCTTGCCATTACAGTAATATGAATAAATGTGAATTAGTTTCTCTTTGGGTCTGTGAATGTAATCATAATGTTCATAGAAATATTTAAAGGAATGAAATCAGCAAGGCATTGATCAAAATTCAGCAGTTCTGATTAAAAAAATATGTGGGCATGTCTATGGGTTAGAAGTAGGGATGTCCCGATCAGCATTTTAGGCCTCCGATCCCGATAAGGTCTTTTAACCTCAAATCCGATTTCGAGTCCCGATATTTTGCCTTTAGTAATGACATTTATGAAACTGAAATATATATTTATTTTTTATAAGAATAATCATTTGTCCATTGTATTTCTTATTGTATTTTATTTAAATCTCAACTGAAAGAACAACCTGATCATATCCACAGTTTTTTCTGGAATGGCCATAAAATCCAAAGTGTGTCCAAATTTTGGTCCTGCACCAAGTTGCATCTTTAAAATGAGAGATTTCCTCACCTCAAGTTTACAATTCTCTGCAGAGAGGCTCTAATATAATGACTCTAAATGAGAAACACTGGACTTTTTTGTAACTGATTTGATAAAAGTTGTCATGTTTTAAATGTTTAAAGTAAACTCCTCACATTTGGCTTCATATTGAACAAATGTAAAAACACAGATTCTCCATATAAACATTGCCATACACACACACGTCCCAGCAGTGGTCCCAGCTCCTAATGTGCTAACAAGCTCTCTTCCCCTCACCTCCTCCAGCCGCCCTCCGTCTCAAGCGATCACAGGAGTCGAACTCCGTCACAATGAGCTGCGCGGCGGGAGGGGGAGCACCATGGATGGCATGAACACTTCTCTCTCTTCTTTCTTTTCAGCCACGCACGAGAAAATGAGTTTCTGACTCGACACAAAAGAGCTTCTTTATCCACCCCCTCTCCTCTCTGCTCTCCTTTTCTCCCTTTTTCCTGTCTTTCTCCCCTCATAATTTGCCTTTCTCTCTGCTACTCCCTCTGAAAGAGATATTTTTCAGATAATGACTTTATAAGAGGAGCCATCTGAAATTCAATTACAGAAGATTTCATAGTAGCGACCGCCATTTGGGTAGAGGGAAGTAGGGATGGATGGATGGAAGCAGAGAT
>NW_015150474.1:1018704-1034301 GCF_000732505.1 Cyprinodon variegatus
GGGGTTTGGGGGGTATGACCTGAATTAACATTTAATGTGAAGAAACAACACCATAGGCTGAAGAAGGAAATCTCTTAATATATAGAGAAAATCAAATAAAATTGCTGCTAAATTTTTTATGCTCTTTCATGATGTGAAGTTCAAGAATGCTCAGACAGGAATGCTCCACAGTTTAAAATGTAGTTAAACCACTTGTTAAAACTTAACCCCGCCCCCAGACAAGTTTTTAAAAATGCCACAGTACACCCTGGACAGGTCGCCAGTCCATCGTAGGGAAACACAGACAAACAGGACAACCAGTCACACGCACCACTAAGTGGAATTTAGAGAAGCCACTTAACAGAACAGTCATGTTTTTAGACTGTGGGAGGAAGCCGGAGTACCCGGAGAGAACCCACGCATGCTCAGGGAGAACATGCAAACTCCATGCAGAAAGACCCCGGGCTGGGAATCAAACCCGAAACCTTATTGCTGCAAGGCAGCAGTGCTACCCACTTTTCCACTGAGAAGCCCGACTGCTGAACAGTGGATAATAAAATGCTTACCTAAAAAAACATTATTGGTCAATTCTTATGTCTGACTCGCCAAGGGCGCCTGTGTTCGGAGTATCATAATAGAGTTTTTGTCATTAATATGGATTCTTCAGTGGCTGTATTGCCCATATACTTAACCCAGAGAATAAAGAAACTTTAATGCCATCGCATTAAAGATAACATTCCGAGGTAAATTAAACATTATTAATCTATACATAGGGCATGCCCTTCACTATACCATTTTGGTTGATAGGAAAATACAGCTGTGGTAGCCACACTTCAACCCATAGAGGACAGCCTTATCTCAGATTTTAGCTCGAAATTTGTAGAATTAATAACGGTTACAAAAAAATTTCAATATTTGCACAGTAACCTAAAAAGATAGCTCCCCTAAATTTTTGTTTATAATTTGGGGTTTAATCGCACTGGCATATTTTCTGCTTTATTGTGGACTGGGTCACAGCGGCCTACAGTCTTGGTAGAGACTACCAAACTTCCCTCTCTGCAGACACCTCTCTGCAGCCTTAGGCGCTCCCAGGCCAACCTATAGCAGCAGCCACACCACTCCGTCTATCAATCTACCGCTCCATTCTCCCCCCTTTGTGAACAGTTACTTGCACTACTCCACTTGAGAAAGGAGCTCTCCTTCAATCTGAAGGGGACAAGCCTCCTTCTTCCAGTCCAGAACCATGTCATCAAACTTAGAGGAGTTGATTTGGCTGCAAACCGCCCCAGCGCATGGTCTTGGCATCCCCCTTCTTAAAAAAATCTTAAAAATCATCCTTCTTCTTAAATGATCATTCCCTCATAACATCCCCTGTGACATTTAATCGTGAGAATGTGCACATTTCTATTACATATTAACAGTAAGAGCAATAATATTGCCCTTTCAACATTTGGCAGGCTGTACACTTACAAGTGTTTCACAGCCTGCTGTTCTGAACATTATTACAGCCAAGCGGCAAAGACAATGCGATTTGAGGGAATGTGAAAATAAGGAGGGGAGGGAATCTTCCACAGGTTCAAGGTTCTAAGTTGCCGAGATCTCCTTCCCCTGCTTAGTTTGAGAAATAATGTGTTTAAAATTACGCACGTTTCTCCACATAATCATACCTGTTCTTGTGGTATTAAATTTCATAAGTCTGGGACAATAAATGTGAAAATAAGGAGGGGAGGGAATCTTCGGCAGGTTCCAGGTTTTCTAAGTTAAACAAATTAGGTGTTAGAAAATATCTTTAAAGGTGTTGATAGCAAAATCTGGAATTGGCATCCGCTAAGCAGAGGATTTATTCATTGCACACTGACAGTAGCATATTGACTGAAACGTGTCTCCATACAGTATCCTATTAAATCCAATTTATCTGTCCATCAAAACTATCAATTTTAAGGCATCCACATATAATAAATATGAAAACATTAAAAATATGTTTAAAATTTCCCTTTTCGTTCATATTTCAATCCGTTTTCTCATCAATGGGCGTGAGTTTAGGGGAAAACGAGCTCCCGCGACTGGGGAGGTAATTCTCGGCATGCAGGTAATTCTCTGCACAACAGATAAAACCCGGAGGAAAGAATCGAAGGTTTGAAAAATGCATTTTAATTAAGCAATTTAAGACGTGTGTTAGTATTATTATCTTGAAAGAACTGCCAATTGTGATTTTAAGGATCTGGCCAATGGTCATAAAGGAATTCAATGTTGACATCTTAGACAGATTTATTTTGTGACTTTGTATACATGAGTGTATACAAAAATAAATTTAGTTTAAAACAGCTCTAGACAATTTCATTTTTTAAGGTGCAGCCTTCATCTGACATCTGACTGCAAGGTCCACATGTGACTTGCAGAATGTCTGTCACCCGATCAATGATAAATAGCTTAGTTCGACAGACCTGTTAGAATAGTTTTGACTCATTCATTGCCAGCATGTAGCCTATAAGCTTACTTTACAACAGAAGCAATACTGATTTCTGATAAACGGTCTATTTTTTAAAATAAATACTCTAAATGGATATTTAAAAAGTGAGTAAAAAATATTAGATTCTATATAGGTTTATTTCATTTTCCGGCTAATTCTAATGTATTTGAATTTGTAAGGAGTTTTTTCAGATTTTTTTAAAAATCATTTCAGTTGTTTCAATTTAATTGATTGAATTTGAATTGGTCAAGGTCAATGACCAATGTACCTGACATGTAACAACCATACCATGCATATTGCTTTAGGTTAATAGAATATATTAATTAGGCTATGTATCCTTCTAAATAAGAAAAAGAAAAATTACACCATCCCCCTTCTTTTATTTTTACAACTCGACTACTGACAACACATGCTAAAATAGTCTTTTATTCCTCATTTTATTTCACATTTTTAAGTTGAGTTTGAAATTTTTTATGTATTTTTCTTAAAGATAAACCTTTTCTACTCTTTCAGTTTTAAATTTAATCTTGATAATTTCTGTTCCCAACATTATGCTGGTTCTGTTCACCTTTTTTTCCCTTTCTGTTATGAAGTTGCTGTATTGTTTGGAAGCAGATCTCCTTCATCGTTAGTAAGATGGGTACAGCATCAGTTCCTGCATGTCTGTCCCTCCAAATGCTCCTTATCCAAAGGGAGTTAGTGACACGGTGACACGAGTCTGCAGGTGGAAACCCTCGCTGAGACGAACAAAGAGTGACAGAAGCATAAAGGGGGCAGGAGAAGTCGCGCTGAAAAGTACAGTGATGTTCTAGTCATTTATCTCAGCGGTGGCACCATGTTTCTGTATGTTTTCCCCTTGTTACTTCTCTGTTTCCCTATCTCAGCAGACCCCTTTCTTTCCAGCAGGTGTCCTTTAAACCTTTTCACCTTTAAAAAAGAAAAAAACAAAACCGCTTTCATCTCCAAATCCTCCTACCTTCCCTCTCTCCCCCTCCCGGCTGCTAAACACGTTATTAAAACTTGATATGAAGCTGATTAGAGGTGGTTTGCTTGCTCTTTATTGCGTTTCATCCTCCTCTTCCACACTGACTGAAACAGGGAATCAAGTGTGGTGCTGGGGAGCAAGGGAAGCAGGAAAAGGCAAACAGTGCGAGCACATGGAGACCTGGAGTGGGAGATAGTGGAGTCACACTTTCCATTCACCTGCTGCTCTTTGCTCAGTTCCTTTCTGATGGCCTGCATCCGTATACTCGCGTTGTGGTTCACTTATTGCTACTTAAATATTCTTCTCCCTTCTCACCTTCTCTGCCACTTTCTGCAGGATTCTCACCCCTCGTCCTCCTTCTCCCGTTGTCTTTTTGCAAGTTCTATTCCTCCATCACCATCTCACTTTCTTTGCACCTCACATTTTGTCGGCATAAAGGGCTGGAAAGTGTTTCAGAAACAGTTATTTTCCTGGGAATAGTGGTGGAAAGAAAAACTTGGGTTTTAAGTTTGTCGGAGTTTTCCACCCCTTGTTCTTTCCTCCTTGAGCCGGTCGACTGTACTTTAACAGAGCCATATTGTTGTTATTACCATCGTCCCTAACCGAATCAGTTACCATTAGACCTGGATCTTTCTCCTTGTGAGGCCCATAGACCAGCTCTCTAACCCAATAGAAAACCCATGGGCGCTATAACAGATGGCCGCCCAGTTTCACGAGGCACAAACACACAGATTTCATTCTGAAGATTCATTGGCCTAATCCCATCACACACTCAGACATTAACTCATGCACTTACATACACACATGCTGGGGACTTTATCAAATACAGACACATAGAGGCATAAACATGCTCCCATTGAAAATCCTTTATTGGAGCTCATTGAGTAAATGGTTATACTATTGGGGCATGACGGGGGCGCTGATCTGCGTGTGTGGCTGTCATTACAGTTGGATGTATGAGACGGACCAAAGCAGAGAGGACAGATGTCATTGTGTCAATAAGGTTATCTCTAATGGATGGACGTTTAGGGTTCTGCCCTCCATTCACTCAGCTCTCTGCTTAAACCGGAGCCTCTTATAGGAAAATCAAGCAATAAAAGTTTTATTTTGTTTAGTTTATGGGGTTTTGATTTTCATGTTCAGCTTGGAATTTATTCCAAGATGTTATTAGTCTGCATATTTTCTTAGAAATCCGGTGTTTTTATTGAACTTATTTGCCTCAGTGTATTAATTCCTTTTAAAATGTGTGTTACACTAATAATTCCTTTCTTTAGGTGAAAACAAGGCGAAGAAAAATTATTTAAAACACGTTAAAATCCAAATTTGATAGGTATTTTGTTCTAACTGAAGCAAATTGGGTGCTAAATTTCATTTATTTGTATAAATGTATTTTTAAAAGCTAAGCATTTGAATTATTTATGGCATTTACTTTTATTTTTTATCTTAATGTTTTTAAATAGCTTTATATACTTTAGCCTAAAGAGTCCCTGATGTAAAAAAAAAAAAAAAAAAAACATTTATTGTTTTAGTTTATTTGAATGCTAAAAAAGGTTTTTAACAAGGAGATCATAAATTATTTTTGTTTAAATCACATGTTACTTTATCTACATTGTTTAATTCAAAAGTTTTCTACAAAGCTATCTCAAATAGTTTGTTCTTTATAAAATTAATAATTAAAGTTTTTGTAAGACCCTCATTACTATTTTTTAAGGTTTTTCTTTAATATCCAAGATCCTGAATGGTTTAAATATTCCCATTGGAAATTATTACATTTTATGTAATCATGTGTAACTTATGTTATGGTCCAAGTTATATTCTGTCCATTTTAAGTGCCATTAAATACTGTATGTGACACTTATTCTATTATTACCAAAAATATTTCCTGTGCAATAAAACAAATAAATGTCAGGAGGGAAAAGAAATACCATTTTAATTTTGGTAAAGTTTGGCCTTAACTCTGACCTCAGCTATGAGGAGCGAGCCCGCTATCTGGAAACAATTGTGCAGCACCACCAGGAGCCGACCACTTTTGAGGATTACGCTGCCCGGGTCTACAGTCCTGCACCCTACACTCACCTGCCTTCTGACACAGGTAAGACCAGAAACATTTTTAACCCTCCACAGGATCCTCCTCATTATATTTGGATTATAAAACTGCTTGGTTTTGCTACAGGAATTCTACTCATAACAGTGGATAATTAATTTCCCTAATATATAGAGAATCCTCTTCACTCAGCCTGGCAGCTCAGTCTGCTTTCCAGACACAGTTTTCTATTCAAAGCTGTGTTCAGCCTTATTCTCTCTCCAGAGCATCACTGGGGAGTTAGGCAGCATCTGATGGGTAATAGATGTGCCAGCCAAACACATGGGAATCATATGTGTGCCTCTTATAATGATCATTACTCTGATTGAACCACAGAGAACAATCTAAGTATTTTATCTTGGGAGTCATGCTTAGTTGTGATTATTTAAAATAACAAAAATTTCAACGGCTTCTGCAGGAATAACATTCATTAAACCAAAGAAAGCATCTTGAAGCAGAACAATTTTGCTTTTTTTAAATGTAGTAAATCTAAAGTGATATCATGGAAAATGTGTGATTATTTGGGTTTTATTTTTCTCTAAATACTTTCCTGCTCCCTCATTTTACTTGCTCTTTAAAAACATCAATATATTATACAAAAATCATCCTAATCACAACCTGCTTTGATGCTGAATTACATCTGACGTAACCCGATTCACCTGCACCAACCCCTGCCCGTAAATTAGTGCACTATAATACGTCAGATGTAATTAGCTCTGTGTTGGTACTTTGTGTTCAGCTCCAGTTGGAAACTTCAAGGCACAAGATCAGAAAGTTAAGATTTAAATTTTGGCGTAAGCCCAAATATTTCTCCAAATTCATAATGAAATCTGGACATTAAAGGTCCTGTGCTTTGAAATTGATGCTTTGACTTTCTGTCTTTTTTATATGCCGTGCCCCTTACCTTAACAGTACAGTGATGACTTTCTCTTTTTCTGGTTTTGTTTATTTGTTTTTTTTTATAATTTATTTTTTTATTTCTACCATTTCTATTTTTTTTTTTTTTTTTGTTCTTACTTTTTATTTTCGTTTTATTTTCTTTTTTTTTCTGTTCCCCTCTTTCCTTTAGATCGTTTTGTCTCACTGTATAGCTAAAAGGTAAGCCTGGTTACATGATTGAAACACTTTTCTTTGATTGGCTCTTACTTTTCAGCCTAACTTTCTCTCTCCTTCGATTCCTCCACCATATTCTGTCTTTGTGGTTCCTGTGTGGTTTTGAAATCCAACCAGGTCTGCATGTTAACACAAGTGGCCTATTTTTATTTTTTAAGGAGATGTCACTTTCTGCTCCTCATGTAGTTTGATAAGACCGTAACTTCTGAATGCTCCCCTGTTTTTTCTTAAAGCTTGCTTCATTAATTTGGACCCAAACTTAATTCACCTGAGGGATATCAAACTGCTCTGAAATGAAAGTGAGACTTCCTTCTGTAAAAATGAGACGTTTTGAGCTCTCCTCTGTTCACCTCCTTGGTATTTTCATAACCAGAAGCATTATTCTGACCTGGTCTAACCTGACCTCTAACCTTGCTGTTTCAAATCGTCCTAGTTTTTATATGACGCTAAACTGCTCGCTTACACAAACAAGCAGGCTGCAATACAAAACGACCTATCCTGCAATCGTATATAAGCTGTCTTGAATGTACTAACATTAAACTGATCTTGTCTAACTTGTAGTATTTGTGTAAATTGTAAAAAAAAAAAAAAAAAAAAAGGGTTATTTTCTTTTTATTGTAAAAAGGTTAGTTGATTTTGTTTTGTTCTTTTTTGGATGTTTTCAGATTCTCTTCGTCATATAGGTGCCTCTTTCTCATTCATTTGTGTGTGTTTTCTTTTTTCCCCCTTTCAAACTCTTTTGTCTTCCTTGTTTTGCCCACTCCTTTATTTCCTTACCTTTTGTCGCTTTTTTTGCCTTTGTTTAATTTTTCTTCCTTCCACATTGTGATCCATACCTGTTATTTGCTTTTCTTCCCAATTTTGACACCGCCTTTCCTTTCCTTTCCTTTACCTTTCTCCCTCTCTTTACCTTTCACATCTAATTTTGTCCTGCTCCTGTTTTTTTTAACTGTCCTCTTCTTCTCCGGCTTTATTTAACCTTACATTACTTAATTACAATTACACTTTAACATACCTGACCTTTCTTGAGTTTATTTTCCCTTATATTTCCTCTACTTTTCTTTATTCCATTTCCTTCACTCAACTATAACTTGAATTCCTATTTTAAATGATATTTATGTTCCCCATCTTCACTTTTCTTTACTTCCCTTTCCTGTCGGTTTTCCTCTTTTCTTTTTGCTCCCTCATTTGTCGTTACCACTCTCCTCTTCAGAGGATCATAGTGTTTTGTATCTTATGGTCCCTAAACCCGTTGACAGCTTAAACCAGCTCAGGGTGAAGGGCCGAGGTTTAAAGCAGAAGGTCCTTCATGCAGGCTGTGAATGGTATGAATTGTCGTCTTGTAGCATTTCCTGCTTTTTTTATGCTGTTACCTTTCCACTAAACGCCATAAACTGCAACAGATTTTGTTTTATAAGTTGAATATGTCTTTATTTAATGTTAAAAATACATCTGACTAATCTGGCTATTAGCATGTTCTTTGGATTTAGGGAACAAAGATACAGGATGATGTTTGAGCGTCTAGAGCCTTTTGTAGAAGTTTGATGTTTGTCTTTCCGTGTAGCTGTCTGTCCTCTTTGGCTGTCTGTCAGACGTAGTTCGCCTTAGTTGACCTTTAATGGATAAGAAGCAGTTTTTCATGTTGTCCCCTTATCCTTTTTCTGCTTATCCACCCACCTTTGCATCAAATTCCATCCCCCCCTCTTTCTCCTCCAACTCTTTAGGCTCCTGCCTAGAGATTCTTCGGGGAGAAAGTCCGGCTCTTGGGGAGGTCGGGAGCGAGTCGGCGTCCCCCATATCTCCACGAACTAGCAAGACTCGCATGTCGATGAAGCTCCGACGGTCCTCTGGATCCGCCAATAAGACTTGAGTCTCTTCACTTTAAACACTTCCTAATCACTGATATCACTTAAATTAAAACGTTTAATTTCACATCTCATATCCATCAGGGGGTGGACAAAAGGCTGTTTTTCTGCCCGGCTCCTGCACTGAACACACACATGCAAATATACATCTGATATGCTCCCACTGTATGAATCTGCAGCTTTGCTTTAAAAAAAAAAAAAACACTCATCCCAGTGCTGCTGAAAGCGTTGAATGATAGCCTGTGCAGTATTAGTTCATACCAACATGTGCCATGCGGAAAGGTGAGCAAACAAACACCTGTGGAACCAGGACTGCAAAACCATTTAAAAAATAAAGCGTGCTACATCATACACTGTGTTAAAGAGAATTTTTTTGGTTTATAAAACCAGAACAAATGTCAGGGAAAAATATTTTTTGTTGAATACAGACCTATCTGTGGAAGTTAAAATGGTTCACAAATCCCTTTTTCCTGTTTTATTCCACCTTGCCCCTTCAAATACGAAATGTTTAAATTCAGAAATGTCTTAGGAGGCACTTTGAAAGCTTACTTGTTTGTAGGTCATGCTGTCAACTTTAGACAAGCACTGATATTACATTTTTTTCTCTTGTTTTTTTTTAAATTGTGATTTCACTTGAACTAAATTTCCATATGCTGTATTTCTATTTTTCCCTCCAAATACACCATTGCTTTTTTTTCTGTATGTATGCTTTTGATTATAAATGTGTATTCTGTATATCTATACAAGTATATATATATCTATATATATCGAGAGAGAGATTAGATACATGGATATCTATGAGAGTATGTACAGTGTGACGAAGCTTGTTGTGTAAATAAGATTATGAGAAAAGCTGCCAAAGCCAAACCTGTGGTTTAACCTCAAAGCATGTGTTTGCTATAAATACAAACATAGGTCAACACTACAGAATGTTTAACTTTAATATAAACTTTTCATTCATCAGTTGGAAATTTAGAGATGATTCCCTTAGCTCAAAACTCTGGTTTAACTTTCTTTACTCAGAATCCAACCTATTCTAGCCACAAATGTGGGCTTTTAAGATTTTTAAATCCAGTCTTTCACTTGCTAATAAATGGGTCATTTTTTCTGGTGGAGCTGTTCCATCAGAAAATTTAGAAACGGAAACAAAAAATCAGGTTGCAGCAGATTGACAAAGAGTAGAAGGGAAAAGTCAATTTAGACTCTTTACTCTTCAGCAATATGCTCTCAGTTTAGAGATGTTCCCCTTCCCATATCCATTGTCAAAGGGAATGTAGTTCATTTTGATTAAATGCCATTCTTTCACGAGTTGAGATCAATCCTTTGTGTTTAAGAAATAAGTGCTAGCCATTTAAATTATTGCTGCAGGTTTCAAAGCACAGTTTATTGTTAAGGCGTGTAGAAAACTCATCTCAATGCTCTGGCACAGCACTCATCTTTCATAATGCCAATCATGCAAATCTATGTGATAATTATGCTTTTTTGTGATCAGTTACAATAATTCACAGTTGAAACCCTAACGATGTTACTTTTGTTGTCAGATAAGAAAGTATTTTTTTTTCCTTCATTAACATCTGCAGCATAATTAGCAATGTAGGCTCTGGATGTCCAAATGTTGGCTGGTGTTTGTAACTACTGATGTTAAAAAAAATGCATTTCAGCACTAACTGCATGTAAGCAACAGACACATGCTTTGAAACAGACTTGTTGAAAGTGTAACTGTATCTTCAAAACAACCACAAAATAAAAAAGTATCAATGTGCAACAATGGACTTAAACAATAAAGGATTTGTACCTGTGATGCCCCAATGTTTATTAATATGACAAAACCATGATCATAATAGTTTATTGGTTGATAGTAGAATCGATTATACATTGAACATAGAACATATTAAAATAGACCTATACATAGTTCTAGGAGATGCAGTTGTATTTTTAACTGCATAGACATTTTACTGACATGAATTCTGTTGCGAAATGTTTTGTTTCTGTATGAAAATAGCATAGAACTAATACATTATCAAAACAGTACCTTCATTTTTTTAAATATACTTCATAGGGAATTGAATCAGGTTGATTTCAATCCACACAGGTTTACTTGTTAGTACCATGGACAGCGACGCTGACTCCATTATAATCTCTTCATGAACATTTTTAGAGTTTATTGTTATTACAGAAAGGTTTGTTTTGTATTTAGCAGATACAATTTTTTTTTTATTTTTATTAAAGGCACAGTGACACAGTTCAGTCCTAATCCACAACGAAATAAAATCTACATTTAGGTCTAGAGTCCTGTCATTAATAAGTGGTCAGTATTTTATGGTCGTACTGTCATCTGCAGCAGCATCACCTGCCGGTTCTCGGTGGGGTGAGACTTGTTGATGTGTCTCGTGAGCCCCGGGGAGCTGAAAAATGTAGACGGACAGTACTTGCACGTGAAGATCTGTTGCTGCTCGCGCTCTCCGCCGCTGCCCTCCTCTCTGTGTGCGTGGAAACCATCTGCTGCCAGCGCTCCGCCGAGTGTTTCTGCCAGAAGCTCGTCCCTCATCGCGTGCCACACTCGGTGCTTGTCCCGGATTTCCACTGAAGGAAACCGTGCGCCGCACAGGTGACACAGGAACACCTGAGCGCTCTGGACACTGCCGTTGTCGCGCGCCTGGGTGTAAGACGGTGTTGGTGAAGCGCGTGCGGTCATTTCATGCGCGGCCAGATGCTTTTTCAGATAAGCCTGCCGACGGAACTTCTTTCCGCAGTAGCGGCACTCGTATAATTCTTCCTCCGGTATGGACCGGACGAAGGTTAACGGCGGCTGCTGGTGCTGCTGCTCCCCGGGGTTCAGCATTAGGAGTCCGGATGGAGGGCTATCTGCGGCTCTCACGTGCTGCTGAAGGTCTGGGTTCCGGTAGTTAGAGGAGGAGGAATCGGCGCTGTCCCGGGTCCTACCGTGAAGCAGCAGCACCCGGGAGCTGTCCAGGTGCTGATTAGTGTGCGCGCGAAGAAGCTCATTCTCCTTCCCCTCCAAGTCCACCGACTGCCGCTCGTGCGCAGCGAATACTCGCCCCTCCTTCAGCGTCTGGGTCCGGTTCGTGTGACCTTCTGCCCCCTGGTTGTTCACCGGACGTGGTTTGTGCCAGCGCCTGTGGGAGGCCAGGTTAGCGGGACAGCTGAAGACTTTGTCGCATTCGGGGCAGCGGTACTCTACGCGCACTATGCGGGAGCATTTGTGCTGCGCCAGGGAGAAAGGATCGGGGTACTCCTCTTTACAGAGCTGGCAGATGAACTCTCCAAGCGGCTGAGTTCCGGTGGGAGCAGACCTCCTCAGCTCCGGACTCTCCTTCTTAATGCGCAGACCTAGAACCGGCGACGTGGTTACCTCATCCTCGAAGTTCTGTCTGCGGTTTGGTTTGGGTTTCTTGCCCTGCTTGCTGCTGAGTTTGTTCTGGTTATCCGGCTCAAGATACGAGCGCTTTCTCGCTGCGTGCTCCTGACCCATCCGGGTCAATGATGGAAACAAGTGTGCATGAGCCAGATTCGGGTCGTTTTTGTCAATGTGTCTATAGAGCCGGTTGCTGCTGGTCCCGTTCGCCAGGAGCCTCTCGATGGAAGCGGGGATGGAGGTCGGAGCGGCGCTCACCAGGAACGGTAGGTCCGGCAGCTCAGGCACCGAGGAGCACAGCTGCTGTTCGGTCTCCACCTGCTGGTCCAACAGTCTTGTTCCGACCGGTTTGACTGGACTGCAGGACTTTAGAGTCTGCTCATGTGGGGGTGGATGTTGGTAGAAATAGGAGTAGTTCCCTTCCACGTTCAAAACCTCCACTTCGGTCTCCGGTAACTGCGCGCGGCGGTCAGCCTCCGCCTCCAGCGCGGGCTCCACGTGGGGGCTCCACGCCTCCCTGGCCGGATCCTCGCGGGGCTCTGGTGATGCTCCGTCGGGATGCTGGACGTGGAGTCCCATTGAGCCATGGTTCTCGGCGCCGTTTGGGTCACAGTTGGATGATTCGGGTTTGGCGGTGCCGTCGCCTCTGGAGCGGTAAGTTGCTGAACCTCGACGGTTCCTCTTTACCAAAAATCCTCGAGGCATCGTGATGATGGTGAAGATGTTGGGGACAACTCGCGTCTGGAGACTGATTTTTTAAAGCGCAGCTTTGAAGTGGAGAGGGAGGGATGGAAAGGCGCGCGCAGGTTGGATGAGCGCACGGAAGAGAGCGAGAAAGCAATATTTGTTTTTCTGTCTCTAATTAGTTCAAACTCTGGGGACGACATATTTCCAGGCTTTGACACTGAAGCATTCATCAAAGCAACTAGCTTCACTCAAAGTATAAAGTTGTTTAAATAAACCAAAACGAGTTTTTATTTTTTGCCAACCATTGCCTTTTGGATTATTTTCTTTAAATAAATGTTTTGATATGAACTGTTTAGAGGTGAACTACACACTTAAAATTCATATTAAGTAGAGTATCATGGATATGTTTAGTTTTATTGTACAATAAAAGTCAGACTTAAATATTGATTCATACCCTCAACATTCCAATCGTCTATATTCTGATCAATGAGATGGACATAGCTAAAAGCCAAAGAAAACTCTAAACTCTTTAATGATGTCCCCTAAAGCAGTGTAATGTGATAGTAGATAGACTTGGTATTGAATATTTAGAGTTAGATTGAGCTTAGATCAGCTTACTGTACATGTCTGGATTTAATCAAAGTAAATCTACACCAGGACTCTTCAAGTACTCCTTGACTGTTTTAAACGTCTGTTCAGAACCTCATAAGTCTGATTTTTTGTCTTTCCACTTCCCCAACATATTGTTGGGAAAGTGGTTTTCCATAATATAAATTTACTCCTAAAATAACTTTACAGTCAATATATATCTGTAAGTTCTGCATCTTGAGGCACCAGCTTCTGCATCATAACCTCTAAATCCTCTCAAACTCCATATTCCTGTTACTTTGCCCCTTTTTTGTGTCACTCAAATTTCTTTTAATGTGCTTAGATATAGTATTTCTAAACAGTCGGATCGCTTAGCTATGTCTGTACCTTATGTTGCACTTTCTCCATTTCAAACATGTCAACAACTTCTTCTAGACTGAGGTCAAGTTAACAGGATTCTCAATGATTAATGGCCATATAATTTGTAAACCGCATTTTCCATTGCTTATTTCGTTTTTATTTGTTTATTTTAGAACATGATTTCATTTTAGCTTGAAGATATAATCACTACCAATAAACAACGGTAAATAATCTATAGGATAAGTATCCCCCACCACCAAAAAAAGGGGGAGAAAACATAAGTCTAAGATAACTTTTTTTTTTTTTTTTTTTTTTTTTTGCAAAACAACAAAATATAAGATAGTAAAATATTTCCTGGGGGAGATGTTTTGTAGGGTTATTTTAAGGTTTTTGATTTTGTTTGTGTAGTTTATTTTGCTACATTTTGTGTTTTCCTTGACCAAACGTCAAATTACTGTAAAGAAACCGTTTTTTTCTAAATTAGTATTTAAACTGAAAATAATAGAAAATAAAGGAAATAGTTTTTTATGTTTTGTTATTTTTTCCCTGCAGATCTCAGTCATACACCCACTTTTCTATTCGCTGTGTTTTCTTGATTACTTCTTTTCTCTGAGTGTTTTATGACTATGCTGGGTGCATTTTGCCAGTCTTACTAATTAGGAGTTTCTCCATGGGTTTGGGTATACCTGCCACCTACCAAGAGAAAAACCAGAACCATTTCGTCGTGGGTTTCAGTGTGCAAAGAGAAACTGCACCCATGGGGATTCGGATCCAGATCGTATCTCTTTTAATACCACTAATAACCGTTTCTGAGCCGCTGATGTGTGAGAAGACCGTGGGCATTGCTTTTCTCTTCAATGGGTCCCATGAGAATCTGCTGTAGCTGATAACAGATCGGAAAGAGACCCATGCTTCTGTCAAAGCTTGAGCCCTTCGGGCCATGCGGGGCCCTTGTGCGGAGTCCCTAGCCAGGAGCTTTGCAACCCAACTACACGGGTTCTGTGCCTGGAAAAGGGGCGACAACTGTGGGCCGCAGCTTTCATTAGTGTTTTATGATACCTCATTAATAGAAGCTATTGCTGTACATTATTGTGATGCAGATTGTATTATATTCAAATTGTGCTTTTGTGCTCTAAGGCAGGGGCAGATATAGAGGGGTGGCCACAGGGGGGCATGCACCTGGACATCTGGCACTTCATGCAGCGTTTTACCGCAGGAGTCCTCACTGAGGCTCAGTGGCTCTAAGTTCCACAGAAATGCATAACTCTGCAGTCATTGGTTGCATCATAGATGGACAGGAAGCTGAGTACAGGGAGCTGATGAACTGCTTTGTGGCATGGTGTGGAAACAATCATCTGATCCTAAATGTTAACCAAACAAGGGAGATGATTGTAAATTTCAGAAGAAACAGGAACAAGTTGAGACCAATAGACAGTATTTATGTTGATATCTCATTGGACGGGGTCTGCCTATGCTGTGAATGAGTCAGAGGGACCGCCTTGTTGAATGTGGCAAATCTGCTAATTGACTCAGACACTTAAACAGTATCAGAGGGACTTTAATCTCAGAATATACTTTATATTCATGATATTTTTATTTTTGTATCCCTTTGGCTTCATTCTCCTGACTTTATTCTTATAAAGAATAGAAATAATTAAAAAATCTAACCTGGCCCTATTACTCCATGACTGGAATAGTTCTGCAATCTGCGACTATTCTGAAAATGTTGTCCCTTAATTTTCATAATGTTACCACTTTTTTTTATGCTTTATTGTACTAGAACTCTTTTTTACTCATATTAGTAATTTTATCTCTCTAATACCCACCACCACAAAGTGTGTCCCTAATCTGTGTCTATACCAGATACCTTAAAAGGGTGACATGGTTTTATAAAAAAAAAAAAAAGAAGACCTCTTGATTTTCATATTCATAACAAACACATACTGTGTGGTGTATGTATCTATGTATGTATGTATGTGTTATGAATATATACATGTATGTACACAGGCCGTCTGCAAGAAAGGACAGAGCAGATTTTACTTCTTAAGGAAACTTAGGACGTCCGGCGTTTACAGCAAGTCTGTTCTGGAG
>NW_015150474.1:1034435-1057988 GCF_000732505.1 Cyprinodon variegatus
AAAAAAAAAAAAAGCTGAACAAGCTTTTATAGAAGGCCAGCTCTTTTCTAGGAGCTCCTCTGGAACCTCTGGAGATTATTTCACAAAGAAGAATTCACCATAAAGTGATGAACACTGTGGACAACAGTGAGCATCCTCTTAAGAAGATTTTTAAACAACATCAGAGTCTTCAGTAAGAAGCTTCTCCAGATCCGGTGAAAGAAAGATCGCTGCACAAGATCCTTCTTACCTATAACACCTGTTAAAAAAAATAACTTATGACTTACTGCAACATTTAATTTCCCTTTTGGATTAATAAAGTTATATGAATTGATTTGATCCCTTCATGGCTCAAATGTCCAGGTAAACAGTTGTCCTGTTTTTTATTATTAGTAGTCGTTTGCAGTTAATTGAAATCAGAGTAAAATAAAATAAAAACTGTTGTATTGACATACAACTAAAAATTTTAAGTTTTCCTTTGTTTAAGTCAGAACTAAAACAGCATGTTGTCAAAATGAACACTGTCCAGGTGCATCTTCGAACTGGACCCAGAAAATGCTGCTGCTCTTTGGCCGGCCAAACAGGTGGAGCTTCCAGCCAGAGGAGTCTCTGAGAAGGCCCTGGACCCAATGATCAGCAGGATGGAGTTGGCTCTGCACTGCCGGAAGAGGATGGGGTGTAGAGGAGACAACGAAAAGGATCTACACATTCATCAGGTGGTTTCTGAAAGTTACAGGTTCCTTAAAATTACAGATTCAAAGAATAATAATAATTATAAGAGCCAACCCGAGAGGGAGTACACCATCTCTTAATTGGACAGTCTGGAAACAAGAATGATTCGCTGGCATGAGGACCCCTTGAGGTCTCTTATCCAGACAGGTTCTAACTCTGGAACGAAAGCCAGTTTTCTGCTGGCAGACCTCACAACCACTTGATATCCAGCCGTTTTCATACAGGGAACAATTTCTCTACATGTGTGGCGACACACTCCTGTGTCACACAGGAAAGAAATGAATTTCCCAATGACTAATAAAGTAATTTCTGGTTTAGCCACTTCCGTGGCCAATATATCCTGGAATTTCAAATGACTCTCAACCAAATCAGGTGGCTCTGCTATGTCTGGCTGGACAGGTTCTGGCTGTGAGGGCCCAGAACCTAGTCCTGCTGATGTAAACCGGTCAAGCTTAATTTCAGGACAGTCTCAGGCCAAATGCCCTTCTGCACCTCCTCCTTCTCTGTGACCTTGTCTAAATCCTTTCCCTCTGTAAAACACCTTTCCTCTGCCTCCCTGATAATAAACATCCTACCCCTCACCATGATAATAAGCAGCAGCAGCATGAAGACCCTGCTAGTAAGCTGTGACCGCTGCCCCCGCCTCTCTTTTCCTTCACCACATGTCCCCGAGGGCCCAGTCCAGACACTCCTCTAACTCTTCATTATTTTTATTCTTATCTTTGTATTTTATTTAGTATTTTTTTTACTGCTATTTCAATTCATTTAAATCCCCTTCAAAAGCCATATTCTTTAACCTATTTTTTTAAGTATTTAAATTTATCTGGTTCTTGCTGATCAACAAACTTCCAATCCTTACATTGGAGTTTGTCTCCAGATTTACTTTGCCCCTTTCCCATTTTGAACAATTTAGTCCAGTCTTTTTAACACATAGGGTGTTCTACAGACTGGGATGTGTTCACCATGGGGTAACAATAAAAATACCTGTTGTGGTAATTATCACTTCTACTCTTTCAAGTGGAGAATTCTTGCTAAAACATCCACTAGAGGCTTGTTACTTACAGTCCCCTCAGTGGCGCCTCCAGAAATGTTTCATATCGGTGACCAAATGGGGCCACTAAAAATCTTGGGGTGGCACACTGAAACTAAGACCAATAATTCCAGGGTTTGAATATACTATTGTGGTAAACCTGCGTGTTTTTTTTTTCTTTATACTTTACGGAATTTTCTAGCGTCAGTGCACTACAGGACTTCCTTTATTACGGAATTTTCTGGCAATATTATGATAAAACCCGACCAAACTCAACCAACCTTCAGATTCTTGCAGGTGAAACGGACCCAGCTCCTAAAAAAAAGTATATCAATGCTTTGGCCCCAGTCTTATCCGGAGTTCACCTTACCCACAGAAATCCTCCGGTATATTGGCATCCGGTTCGAAGGACCTATTAAAAGTTAGGTTTAAACACCTAAACACATCAATAAAAACATCAAATAACCTGGGGAAAAAGGACAAAGGGTTAGATTCAGCGCTAGGGCACCACCCCACCAGCCCAATGACCTTGATCAAGACAAAAAAAGACAAAATAAATTATAACATTACTGAATAGACTGTTAGAATTTTTATTATGGGAATAAAAAAGCAGCTAAGTAAAGAAAAGCGAGTGGCGATCATTACTTTAGGAAATGAAGGTCAGTGAGTCCAAAAAATGGGTAAAACTTTTAAAGTGTCCCCAAGTGCAGTCTCAAAAACCATCAGGCACTTCAAAGAAACTGGCTGACATGAGGACCGCCCCAGGAAAGGAAGACCAAGATTCACCTCTACTGCAGAGGATAAGTTATCTGAGTCACCAGCCTCAGAAATGGCAGGTTAACAGCAGCTCAGATTAGAGACCAGATCAATGCCAAGCAGAGAGAAGACTAAGAGAAGGCCTTCTTGGTAAATAAAGGAAACCACTGCAAAGGACAAGCAACAAGCAGAAGAGACTTGCTGGGGCAAAAGAACACAAGAAATGAACATTGTGTCTTTGTGCGACGCAGAAAAGATGAATGGATGGACTCTATATGCCGGGTTCCTATGAAGCATGGAGGACAAGGTGTGATGGTGGGGGTGTGCTTTGCTGGTGACACTGTTGGGGATTTATTCAAAACTGAAGGCATACTGAACCAGCATGGCCACCACAGCATCTTGCAGCAGCATGCTATTCCACCCGGTTTGTGTTTAGTTGGACCATCATTTATTTTTCAACAGAACAATGACCCCAAACACAGCTCCAGGCTGTGTAAGGGCTATTTGACCACGATGGAGAGTGATAGGGAGCTGCACCAGACGACCTGGCCTCCATAATCACCAGACCTGAACCCAACTGAGACGCTTTGGGGTGAGCTGGACCGCAGAGTGAAGGCAAAAGGGCCAACAAGTGCTAAGCATCTCTGGGACCTCCTTCAAGACTGTTGGAAAACAGTTTCAGGTGAATACATCTTGAAGCTCATCAATGTAATGCCAAGAGTGTGCAAAGCAGTAATCAAAGCAAAAGGTGGCTACTCTGAAGAACCTAGAATATAATATATATTTTCAGTTGTTTCGCACTTTTTGGTTAAGTGTATAATTCCTCAGGTGTTAATACATTTTTTGATGCCTTCAGTGTGAATCTTCAATTTTCACAGTCATGAAAATAAAGAAAACTTTTTTTTTTTTTTTTTTTTTTTGACCGATTCCTCCCCTTTTTTTCGAAATGATTCATATGGCATATTGTATCATGATAGCTGAATGTCAGTCCTGAAGGTCTCAAATGGTTTTTCTACTTAAAATGCTGTCTGCAGCTGCAGGTTTTTAGAGCCTTACTGATGATATAATTATGTTTCTTGTGCTACAATAAGATTGAGAAAATCTTTCTTTTACTGCAACACCGATGCACATCTAAAGGAGTCAGATCACAAGCTGGGACATGAAGCAGACAGCTTTCAGTCAACTGAAGATGGGCCAAATTCTCTCAGTCAGTCTGCTGTAAAAACATAGATCAATGCAATGTGTAGAGGTTGCTTGCTGGACATGAAGAGTGTGTTTGTGTGTCTTTAGTTTGCATCAAATAGGAGGGCAGTGAGCTGGATAATTCCCCAGACTGCTGAAAATGACTCTATTGATCCGTCGCTCTCAGTCACAATCTTTTAAGGGCTGCAGTTTGTACAGGCGGTCCATCTGTCTGTCTGTAATTACCTGCACCAAGCATCCCAGCCAGGGAAACCAGGAAGTAATTCTTATCCATTTTTATTCCTCTTTTAAATCTGTTTATTCATTTTACAATATTTATCTCACTGCATTTTAATTCGTGGTACGTTTAAAACATTGTCTTAGAAGCAAAACTGCGCATTTAGATGCCATCATTGAGTAAATGAACATGTTTTACACAAAGGGCTACATTTGCAGCTGTAATGTGCCCAGAGCCTTAAATCACCATGTTTGGTATGAGGTGTTTGGGTTGATGTGCTGTGTTTGGTTTTCTTCAAACTTTGCTGCCACATATGGTTTTATGTCTTTTGATTTCTTCCTATTAAAAACAGCCACATTAATGGACTGTTTTCTAACTTAAATTATAGGAATATTAAAATGTTTATGAGTCTGAGATTGAGTTTGCAGTTTTTTTTGTTTTTTTTTTCCTTTGACGATTTCAGTCTGATCCTGTATTGAATTTTCTTGGCCATCCACCCCCTGGGAAGATTGGCAGAGTGTTTACCATCTTCTCATCTTTCTGTCTGTTGAATGATTGATTGCAAGTAGTTTGGAATTCCCTTTCTAACCCTGCTCAGATTGATGCTGAACAATAGTTGCTTCCATTTTAACACCCACTTCCAAAGCAGTAAACCCCCAATACACTTACCATAAAAGAGGAAGTAATTGTAATGATAATCCACTAATCAAGTGTGTTTTATTGTCAGTTTTATGCTGTTTTTTTCCTTGAACCAAGGAAGCTGCAGGGTTGGGCTTACTTTTTAGCAATCTTTGCATTGACTATCACAAAGTGGGTTACATTTTAAATGTTTGCAAGCATTTTTTTATGTTTGACACAAGTAACACATTTTAGAAAGGTTATTTATATATTCTAGACAAATTAACTCTGCATAAATGTTGTGCCTCTTATCAGAAAATTGATCACTTGTCACCATCTAGTGGCGAAGGTTTGAAACTTTCTGTTCTGTCTGATATTCTGATTCAATCTGAATATGTACCAGAAACTCCCTAAAAAAAATAAAACCTTAAATGAATAAAGAGAATGGAGCTTGATGAAAGCAGTTAAACAAAAAGAAAATACAAAGAACAAATAGAGAAGTGTACTTGAAGGGATTATAAGTGAAATACATAAAATGTACTGCTTGAGAAGGCTCTTGGTAGTGATATGTTGTAGTGTTTACAAAATTCACCAAAACTGCTAATCTTTTTTTTTTTTTCCTGAGATTATAATAGTTTTATGTTAAAACTTATGAGGGGAAGCACTGGGATGCACTGGCAGCCTGTCCAGGGTGTAACCCGCCTCTCGTACAGAGGCAGCTGTAGAGAGGGACCAGCCTCACTGTGATCGTGACGGAGTAAGCAGGAGAAGTTGGATGGATGGATTGAATTAAATAAAACACAGTTTTAAGTTAAAGTGGAGCCATAAAATTGAATTGAATTGTATATTTTTTCCACACACTTAAAGAAATTTTAGTTAAAGAAAAGACTTAATTTTTAGTGTTGAGATTTAAACACAAAATAGTCAGTATCAAGTGTGAGGTTGTCACATGATGCTTTTACTCAGTGTATCTCCCACTACCTTAACAGTATATTTCCCTAGAGAGCAGAATGTAAACCATAGAACTCCCATTTACTCTCATTTATTCAAGGTGAAAATATGTCTTTAAAACTAAAGATTCAAGGATTTGACCTGTGATATTCCCTACATAAAATAGGTGAAAGTACCAAATATTTGCCCTTATGGTCCCTAGTAATGACAAGATTCCTTATGTTCTTGCAGCGGGTTCATCCATCCTCTATGTTATGTTTTCAGAAACTAAAAAGTTCCTGATTAAAACTTTGTAAATAATACATTTTTTGGAATATGTCCAGTCGTACAACATTCCAAAGGAAGTAAGTAGGAATTAGAATGATTTTTTTTCTATATACAATGACAAAAGCACGGTTATACACGGTCATAATTTAACGCCTAAAGACAGAGATAGTTTGCTGAATTGAAACAGTAAATGTTTATTCCTATTGCATTTTTTTACTTGACATTTTGTTGAGAAGTTTAAAAGTTTTCATGGTTAAAATCCTATTTAGCATTTCTGCCGAAGATTCAGACATCCAGACAGACATTAAATTACTTTTCGACATTGAGCACCAATGATCAGGCTGGTGAACTTTGAATATTAGTGTAGAAAAAACCTGTTTACTCTCCTCTCCAAACTGCTGCAGACCCCCTCTCACAAGACACTGGCACATGCGATCCTGCCACACACTGCTTGGGGACAAAGGCATCATTTCAAAGACTCTTATCCTCTTTTGCCGGGAACCTCCCTCCAGAGGAGGTTCACATCAGAGAGACATCATGAATGAAGGTCAAATAAACTGAGGACCATAACCAGCAGATCAATCAAAGCCTAAGGGGACCTCTCAGAACTGATTCTTGCAAAAACAGACTTTCTGTGAGGTTTCTCTCTCAGTTTACAGGAAACTTTGAGATACCAGAGACTGGAGGTTTTCATCTGAGAGGAAAGGACATTATCTTCTCTGCTGCAGGTCTATAATAAGCTCCTGATCTCTGGAGATGCTTCACTTTTCCAAAACTGAGATCAGAGGTTACAGGTCTGGCAAAGTTGGGGAAAGTTTCCAGCTAAACAAGTGCATTTATAGTTTACGTTCATGTCTTTTCTGATATGCTTATTAAATTAGATTACTATTATGTAACCAAAAGTCTTTTAAACAAGTCTGCTAGCTGCAAAATCCATTATTTTAACTAGAAGAGCACTCAGAGTGCAAACATCTGCCTTGGAAATTTTGCCACAAATTGTGATCAAAGCTTGCATATAATCTGGATCATTACCAAATTTAAATGAATTGTCCGTCGGCATGAGACGCACCAAAAAAGTCCACAAAATCCTTTTAATAGTTTTCAGTTGATCCTTCTAACACACCAACAACTTTCCCTTTTGTTGTGGTTTTGTCTTCAGTTGTTTTCAGTTCTATACTGAGGCTGTCAATAGTCACTACTGCCATCCTCTGGTTAAGTGGGAACTACATGTTTCGCCACATAAACTTATCTCAAAAAATTAGAGAATCCTTAAAAAAATTCCTCTATCAAGATTATGATGTGGATCTTTATCAGAATTTAATGTATTGTTCTTTGGAATGAGGTGCACTTTTTTGGTGAAAATGTCATTTAAATCCCTCCATAACTTCAAGTTATCCTGTACAGACAAACAGAGAAATAGCACACAAACGCAACTAAAAACATAACCTCCTTGGCAGAGTTAATAAATAAAATCTATTTAAAGAAGCTAAAAGAGTTCCAAACCCTGATTATTCCATTAGGATAAAAACAAAAACAAAGCGAAGGATCAAATATCTAAACAGTTGTTTATTTCTGATTAAGGAAAATCATTTAATAAAGTATTATTTATCCAGATTAATGTTTTATTTACCTTCTTGGATTGGTATTGTAAATCAGTTTGAACACATTCCAACTGCACTAAATTAGTTAAAGGATCATTTCACCTAATTCTTTACTTAAGGGATCATTTCACCTTATTCATAACTCCTTAAGATAATATTTGGTCTTAAATATAACATGCATTCCAAAATGTTGTATCATTGAACCACTAATTGATTATGGTTTCAACCTCCTTTCATTACCTTTTATTTGTGTAAATAGTAGTTTAGTTTCAATAATTTAGTGGAGATTTTATAACTGACATATGTTTGACTTATTTCATTGATATTTGTTATTTTAACTGGAAAGTGAAGAGTTAAGTGTTTGAGCATGATTTGAGCTTGATTAACCCTTTCATTTGCTGTCCTAAGACACAGTCAATTATGTTCACAAATTAATATATATAACATTTTTTGATAAAATAAAACCTTTGCCACTTCCACATGTTGAATATAAAGTTATTCCCATGAAGCAGTGAGCATGTGAGGAGACAGGTGAGAACGCTGTCTAATCTCCTCGTAACTCTTCATTTTTCTACAAGCGTGATTTAATGAGTCACCATTCACTTTGACCCTTGGCGCTATCAAAGCGTGTGAGGCTGAATGATTCATAATGAGTCAGATTTGGTTGTACACATAACTTACTACCCAGAATCCGCAGGGATTCCCAGTGACAAATACATGCATATGAACAACCACACAAATATCTAACACATGCATTTCCTTTGTAAGAAATCAAAGAGAAACCACTCAGAAGATCAACATTCCCACACCTTAAGAAACCAGTTTCTTGCACAGGTGCAGTCCGTAGTTATATGCACTCAACATTCTGAAAGTTGTAGTAATATGGGGGCTTGACTGTATATTATTCATTCGTCCTATTTATTTTCCTCTACCGCTTATTCCGTCAGGGTCACGTTGGGACCGGATGGATGGGCTATTTATTTTCAGGGGCAGAATATTAACATGCAACGCCAACATCCTTTGGTTTGTGGTCAGAAATATTAATTATAATAAAAGGGAACTGAAGTCTAATTCTTTGTTTCTTCAAGCAAATTTAGACAGCTGATTTGATTTGATTCGGATTCACTTAATTATTTTAAAATGAAGAACTAGATAAGCAAGTGCATATTTGATTAAATACAAGTTATCAGATTGAACACATTCTCTTTGTATCCATCAACAAGATTCTGGTATATCCTGAGTTCCTTTGATTTGTTTTTTCATTGCTCACATCTAATTATAGTCAACCGACTATCAAAATATCTGAGGTCTATCTAATGATGGCCTGCTTTATTCTTTCTGCCAAATAGCCCTATCTCACATTAAAGAATACTTTAAAAACATTCCTGTATCAAAATTATGATGTGGATTAAATTGATTGTTCCTTGGCATAAGGGAATGTAATTATAATCCTTAACTTTTCAACACAGACAAACACAACCTCTCCTAAAAACATAACCTCCTGGGCAGAGGTAATAACTAACTTGTGTAAAACTCACTACACTATTTAAACTTTTAAATCTTTCTGTGCAAAGATGAATCCTGTTGTTGTGTTTTCAAACAACACAAACTAAGAAAAACTACCAGCTGCACATCAAACACTGAACAGAACTTAATAGGCTTTGGTTTCATTAAGTTTGAATAACCTCTTTAATCTACTGCACAACTTATTCTGATAATTTACCCTATATAAAAATGCAGGAAATAAATTATTTAATAAAAAAAAAATCAAAATGTCATTAATGTCTTTGATGAGTGTCAGATACTTATGACTTACTTTGCTGAAAGCAATAAAACTGGAGCCATGATAACAAATCTAATCCCAGACTTTTTGGTTAATTTTTGTGCATTTTCCAAAGTACTTTCCACATTCTGTATCTTGTAATCAGAATATTTTTAGCTCCCTTTTTCTGCCACATTAAACATTCCAGCAATTAATAAGTAATCTCAGCTTTCTGATGACTCAGGTTACATAAAGGAAATCCTACAGAAAAACACAGAGCTATTACTCATCAAAAGGAAAAATCCAGATAAACTCAGATCTGTATTCACTTCCTTCCAGTGACTTGTGTCCTATTACTGATCTTCAGGTCAATTAAAATTCCTGTTTAGGGTTTTTTGCAAAGGAAAATGAACACTTCCTGATACCTAAAGCTGGAAGTTGCTGATTTGATCCATAGCGTGTTTAAAAAATGCATGAATAAGTATGTAATAAACTCTGGGATAAACTTTGTTTCCCTCCATAGTGGTGTGGATGTTTTCCATGCAGCCTGTGTTGTGAATACCACATTGCATGTCTCTGCCTTTTCTTAATGTCCTCCCCACCAGCTGTTATGTGACCGTAAACAAAAAAGTGCTGAGAGCAAGGCCTTAGCTTCCTGGTTTAACTGGTCTCTCAAATGAACAATAGGAAGCCTGGAGTTTCCCCATTAAGCCCTCAGAACATTTTGTTCAAACTGTTATTTGTTTTGCAAAGGGATCACTCGCAATCTTGTGGAGTCTTGTAGCCTAATCAAGAATTTCAAGTCTTGCAAGAGACTGTCAGGGGGTTTCTTTATTCGGCCAGTGATTAAAATAACCTACGTATTTGCAGCACTTGATCTCAGCTGCAGAAATATTTTATCACATGTACAGCAATTATGTATGAGTAGTGAGTTCAGTAGCTTTTGATACATTAGAATGTTTTCTACCCCTTAAGCACAGACTGCACTGTTCAACTTGTGGTCAGCATCCGCGGGTATTAGGGGGAAACTCCACTGCAGCTTCATTTATCACTCTGCACGGAAAGAGGCCGAAATAACACTCTAACCTTTTAGAAGACACTCCTGCACAGCCCAACCCCCACATGCACACCCCAGGCCCGCAGCTTTGCCCACCTATTGCAGAAGAGCTGCTGAGCACTGCTTGCTGAGTGATTTGCAAAGGTTTTGCAGATAAAGGTGCAGTTTTGATAATATGTTTGTGTTGGTCCTATCAAAAGGGAAGCTTCTTTCCTTTCTGGAAGAACCGGGATACAAATGAAATAGATATTACTCAAAAATTTAAATATTATTCAAAGCTCATTTGTTAAACAAAAATATTCGACTTCTGACGAGATAATTGTTTGCGCCGTTCCCATGGAAGCGGAAAGAGCTCATGACTCACAATGCTTTTTCACAGACCCCTGCATCCAAATAATACAAATTAGAGGTAAGTTGAGTTGAAGGAAAAAGTCTGTTGAGGATGGAAAAGCAACAGTGACAGATGCCAATTTTGTCACCACCATGGCTGTCAAGTATCCCGTTTTGGCCAGAAAACGACTGTATTTTACCCCTCTTTCTCGCCTTCCTCTCGTATTAAAAGTCTCCCGTAAATTTCCTGTATTACTGTCTTATATAAATCTGGGGTGGAATAGCGACATAATCAAGTTGATTTTCTATATGCCAACATGACTGAATTAAAAATCCTTTTTATTCTCACTTCTACAGTGAAAGATTCTCTCTAATCTACTGTATTTTCCATTTTATTAGCTGTGAACAAAATTTTCATTTAATTTTTTTTTTCCTGTTATAATTGTGTTTAGCTTTAATGGTGTCCTGACCCCAATGTGTTTCATTTATATACCAGATTAGACAGAAAAAATTATAAAAAGGAATTTTAAAGGATAATAATGAATAAATATATCAATAGGGACATTTTAACAGAAGACAAAAATCTAATTTGCTAAACTTTCATTAGTTGGACCTGGAATATATGCATTTCTTATACAGCCCATCACTTGAATTTCAAAACATACGTCAAGCAAATACAATTTGACTTTTTTTCCCTAGTATTTCTTTTTCCATAATTTATCAAATCATTGAATACCAGTGTTGCCATACTAAAGACATGCCTAATACTCTGAAGTGACTGGGGTTCAACAGCTAATGCACATTATAGGGATGCAAAATGATGAACCTGGAGATGAAAGACATTGAAGGCTTCCATCACTTTGTATATTTCTGTGATTCACATTGATTATAGTAAAGGCCAATTATTTATCTCCCTTTTCCTGTTTTTATTTATAAAGTCATTTTGACATCCTAAAACCACATATTTTTGCAATTTTTGTGCTTGTGTGGGCTATTGGTAATAATTAAATAAAGTGTGAAAACTCTTAATGGACTCTTGAAGTAGTATGACTCATAAGTTAAAAAAAGATTTGCAAATATTGTTGATGTTTAGTACTTTTGGTATTAAATTTGTAAATTGGTTCTTGATTGTCTGCAATAAAGTAAACAATTAATTCATACATTCATTGATTGATTCATTAATCTACAATAAATTAAATGTTGCAGGATTTTTGAAGTTGTAGTACTTCACATTTTGGTTTACTATTATTTAAAGTTAAGAATTTTATTAATCATCAGAAATACTTTACTTAGCACTTATCATAATTCTCCATTCAAACAGCCTTTGCAGGTGAGTATAACTTTTTCAGCTTATTTTTATATATATATTTTTTTTTCAAAGCATTAGCCACAACCCTTTTCATCCCTTTGTTAAGCCACTCCTGAGCTTGAGATAATCTGAGAAAATTTAAGGAGGAAAACATGGAACAGGTGCTCAGTGGTCCAATGTCTGCTTTATAAAAGAAGGTACATTTTAAAATCAATTTAGAAATAACGTTCTGGAAGTTTCTGCAGGGAGTTTGCATATTCTCCACATGTATGTGTGGGTTCTTCCCGGGTACTCCAGCTTCTTCCAACAGTCAAAAACATGACTGTTTTGGCATTTCTAAATTGTCTTTAGGTGTGAGTGTGTGTGCATAGTTGTACGTCTCTGCGTTGCCCTGCGAAGGACTGGTGACCTGTCCAGGGTGTACCCTGCCTTTGGCCTATTGACTGCCACGGATAGGTACTGGCCAGACTGCAAACATAAGGAATTAGCAGGAAAAGATGAATGCTCTGAAAGTAGAGAGAATAGGCATAGAATCCAAGTTGCTTGATAACCCATGTGAAGTTTCTATTCAGTCTCTATTTAAGTACCATGTCCTTTTCTGATGTTGGTCAACTGTGTTTTTTTATTAAGTACAAAGTCAGCACAGCCATCTATCAGGAAATTTTTAAAAACACTCCATTATGCAGATGCTGATTTAATCTTATCTATTTGTCTGAGAAGAGAAGTTATAATTGTCAAAAACAACTTACCCTATAAATAAAAACAGGGCTTTCTTTACCCTTAAAGAGAACATGCACTTTTGATACCTCAATAATCCAGAAATGGTATGCACACCTGAATATCATCTGTATATTGCTGATATGCGATATATGAAGGTGCTAAAGGTTTGTTTGAAATTAAGATTATAAACTACAAATAAGAAAGGCTCTAAAACAGAAGGTACACACAAATCAAAAATTGGCTTAGGGAAGATCTTTAATTCAAAGATGCTACACTGAATGATCATAAAGATATGAAGAAAACCATACAGTAGTGATGTAGATCCCGATACATCGACTATCAACAGGGAAAACATATACTTCTGCTTTACTCTGTGTGTTATAAATCCATGTAACACATGACTTTGAATCGTTATTTTAAAGGTATTGTGGAGGATGTTCTTTTTCTGGGTGGATCACCAAAATAAGTGGTCCTCCTAATTGTCAATCATTCTTGTGATATGTTTACGTAAGGCCGTAGTACCTGGTCGTCCCCATTTTCACTTACCAGTGGGGAGTCTGATATAGTGGAAAAATTGCAAATCTTCTTTTGGAAAGTAAGCTTGTATGAGCGATGCAAACAGCAACTTTTAAACAGAGCGTGCACATGGAGAAAAGGGTTCATGCATGCTTTCGCACTCGTTTAATAGGCGTTCCCTCTCTGGAGCGGGTACAGGGTTGTGCATGTGCAATTTCTTTTCTTTTAAGTGGAGAGGGGCGTGTCTTTTTCAAACATTTGCAAAAATCCTCCACTAAACCTTTAACTATAGCAATAAACATCCATTTTTTTTTCTGACATGCTTTATCACAAGTGGGGTCGCAAGGGGAGCTGGTGCCTATCTCTAGCTGTCTACGGGCAAGAGGCAGGGTACATCCTGGACAGGTCGCCAGTCCATCGCAGGGCAACACAGAACAAACAACCATTCACACACACATTCACACCTAAGGAGAATTTAGAGAAGCCAATTAACCTAACAGCCATGGTTTTTTGGACTGTGGGAGGAAGCCAGTGTACCCTTAGAGAACCCACACATGCTCAGGGAGAACATGCAAACTCCATGCAGCAAGACCCCGGGCCGAGAACCTCACCAGGAACTTTCTTGCTGCAAGGCAGCAGTGCTCCCCACTCCGCCACTGAGCAGCATGAAGGTTTATATATTTTAGATAACTAAATATGCACCTACATATTATAGGCTTTGGGCTCACTCGTTTTTTTTTTTTAAGAGCTATAAATAAATATTTGCCACCAGCACATTCTTTAAAAAAGAATATCAACATAGGAAAAGGGTTTTAAATGAATAGCATAAAAAAAATAAAAGTTTGTTAATTTTTTTTTTTTTTTTTATAGGACCTTGCAGAAACCCCTGTTTAAATATATATATACCGTATATATATATATATATATATATATAGGGAATAAAAAAAATTATAGCTATGAGGAGGGGGGTTGCCTGTTAGCCTTGGGACCCCCATTGGACCAGTTCCGCCTCTGACCCTGAAAGCGTTTTTTTTTTTTTTATTGCTTTTGCTTAATGAGCTGCCTTTTTATGCACTCTGGTCTGTGCAGAAATCCCCTGTAGGCCTCTGCGAGTGTTTGCGAGGTTATTCTAGTTGTCAGTTTGCTGGAAACCCCCCACCTATGAGTAAACTCCGCCCGCTGCAGACATAGAGACATTCACAGGCTGCTGCAGCACTCAGACTTTGCTACCACACAGCAAGCACTGCGAGAACAAACATGGACCTCCATCGGACCAGTATATTAAACCAAATGGATTATAATCGGGATTCTAAAGAAGGGAAAGCGACCCAATCGACGGAAGAGCGACTCGACAGCGGCGTTGACTCGCTGAAGGAGGAAGAGTACCAGGCTGTGGCCGATGAGATCCATCGGCTCCAGCTGGAGAGCGAACACCAACAGGCCGCTGCTTTAACCAAGGAGCCGCTGCAGGAGTGGCAGACACAGACCACAGACGAGGGAGACACGTAAGTTTTTATCCACCGGGTTATTTATAAGCTTGTTTGTTATTTGAGCGAGGAAGGGAAGCCTGAAACTAAAGGCCTCGTTCTGGGTCTTTGAAGTAATTTGATGCCTCCCTCTGGTTGGGAATGCCTTCCTCCGTCAAACTCGGGCCCTAAAGTTGCCGAGGTTTGGGATTTACTCGCAGTTTTATTAAAGCAGTGCGTCTGAGTGAACTTTAAAGGGGAGTTATTCTTATTATAATTATTTATTTATTTTATTTTTTATGCTGGGACCACAGAGTGGATATAGTAAACAAAAAAGGCCATTTATCAGGAGGTCAGGTTGGGAAAGTCCCGGGCGCGCCGCCAAGGATTCCAACCGACGCGCGTTCCCG
Source organism: Cyprinodon variegatus (assembly GCF_000732505.1). Classification (NCBI taxonomy): domain Eukaryota; kingdom Metazoa; phylum Chordata; class Actinopteri; order Cyprinodontiformes; family Cyprinodontidae; genus Cyprinodon; species Cyprinodon variegatus. The sequence goes on from NW_015150474.1 coordinate 1,049,360, forward strand.
TGAAGAGCAAAGAAAGGGGAAATTAGGGGGAAAAAATCCCTTAAATATCACCATGTGAATACCCAAAGAACAAAAACCAAAACGCTAAATTTTGAAATGGGTCGGCTATTATTAAAGCAATAGAAATAAGGTTGAACAAGTCGCTAAAGTCACCATGAAGTTTATTTTTGTTATCTTATTCCTCCGCAGAGAAATGTAGTCCCCACTAAAAACTCTTGTCTTAACCTTATTAATAGTTTGAGCCTAATTTAAATTAAGCAAGTTATTATTTAGATCAATGGGGGAAAATAATAGGATCCTTTCAAAACATTTGAGTTAAAATTAAACGTCTGCAAAAACGCATCACAACTGCGCTTTTCCTGGCTAACCAGGGCCGTCTTTAAAGTATTTAAAGTAGGGCCCATGCAGCTGATACATTGGTGCCCCTTCCCCAGATTCATGTTTAAAGTCTGCTAGCATGTGACTATTATTTCACCTTATAAACCTACTGGGACTGCAATCTGCAGATGAAAAGTTGCATTTTGCTCCTATACTTTTAATAACTTTGATCAAAACAGTTTTTCACTACATATCTTACAAAAATAATAATGGTATAGAGTTTTTTACTTCCGTTCAAGATTCCATTAGGTATAGTGTATTAGGCAAGACTACCTATTCTTCCATCATCTTCCATAAAAAATGACATTGTAAGACAGTCTTTTATATAAAAAAAAGAGGTTTAAAATTATTTATTACTTTAGACCTTTACAGATAATTTATATTTAAAATCCCAGCACCATTGAAAAATAGAAAAAAAATCTTACAGTAACATTTATAGACCCGTTTTTTTGTGTGCTAAAGGTACCTTTTCATCTTTTATTGCTTGCAAGTTGGTTTTGAATGTTTAAAAAAAAAAAAAAACAAGATCCATTTAGTTGCTAGGATCTTTTATTCTTGGTTTCAGCATGTGTCATTATGTTTTAAAGAAGTTGCATCTGAACGTGATACTGCTGCCATTTTGTTTTAAAACAAGAAAAATGCATATACTTAAAAATAACATAACGCATGCACATTGTTTAGTACTAAATAACCTTGTTGGTTCAGGTTCAGTTGTATGCCTATTTGCTTTTAGGGGCTATAAATCAGCACCTTTTGAAAAGAAATGTCTGTTTCTGTTTTTGTTGTCCAACAGCCTTTTAACTTTAGTCTGTCTTTACAGGCTGCTCCACTTGGCCATCATCCACGAGGCAAAAGACTACATCAAACAAATGATTGAGCTTTCAAGATTCTCAAACTTCCTGGATGCACAGAATGATCTGAGACAGGTATAGGACCCCTCCCTCTACTCTGTGAAAGCTTTGTTTGCTCTTATTTGGATCAGTGTTGTGACATAGATGCTTCTCTACAGACACCTCTGCACTTAGCAGTAATAACAAACCAGGCAGATGTGTGCTATAGTCTGCTCGATTCCGGTTGTGACCCCACTTTGGTGGACAACAACGGGGACACACCTCTCCACATCGCCTGTCGCCACGGTAACCTGCACTGCTTCAGCGTTATCACACAGCACTGCAGGTTGGAGCACCTACACACAGCAATGGCTGCCTGCAATTACAGTGGTGAGATTGCTTTAAAGAACGCACATCAATATGGTGGCTGCTGCTGCTGGTAAGGAGTCAGTTTTTTTTAATCACCTGCGCTCTTCTTTCAATTAGGTCAAAACTGCCTTCACCTGGCTTCAGTTCATGGGTTCCTTTCACTGGTGGAGAAAATGGTTGATCTCGGAGCGGATATCAACGCAAAAGTGAGCATCCTTCACCAGATTAATTTTAAGAAACAGGAACTGGACTGATGTAGGGAATGTTTTGGTTTTAAAACAATGCCTCTGTTATTGTAGGAGCAGCACAACGGTCGCAGCTCTCTGCATCTGGCTGTGGACCAGCAGAACCTGGGTCTGGTCAAACTCCTATTGAGGAAAGGAGCTGACCCCAACCTCCTCTCGTCAGGGGGCCACACTCCCTTCCAACTGACATATGGTTTGGAGAACTGCGATATCCGGAAAGAGCTGCTTCCGGTGACCCATCCGGATCTTAGGGAGCTTTATGAATCAGACAACAGCGAGGAAGAGTCGGAAGAAGAGCAGGAGGAGTCAGAGTCGGATGTCGAGGTGTGTTGAAATTCCAGTTTAGACTAGGAACATCTAATGAAGTGTTAAAAATTCCAGATGGTTGTGAAATGCTTTTTTTTTGCCCCGTCATATTTGTCTGCAGGGAATGTACGATGACTTTCGGTGGAACGGACATTAGCAGAAACAAGATCAAGGAAGTTGCAGAACAGCCAAAGGTGATTGTGACAAGAATGAAGATGGCATAGCTCAGCGCGTGTATGATTCATTTGCTGTCACGGCGGAAGGATGACAAGCAAAGGGGATGCGGCTGAAAGAGCACAAGTGCTGCTGAAAAAGAGGCCAGGCTGGCTGCTCCGGATATAAAACAGAACTCTGACCACTGCAGGAGAGCAAATAAAAAACAAAATGCACAGGTCGAAACAGGAATGCTGTGTTAGAGGATCACATGTGGGGCACTTTAAAGACCCTGTACCCGCTCTGTTGTATGATACTGTAAATGCTGTGTATATGAAGATGTATTTTTTATGGAAGCTGTGAATGTGTACAGTTCAGCAGGTTGTAAATGTCGGATGGCAAACAGTTCCAGCGCGCACCAATTAAATTAAAACACTCATATTTAACATCTCAGACCTTCTCTGTGAATATATTTGTGGTATAAAAAAGATACTTGGGGGGGAGAGGGGTGTGTAGACTTTTCTAAGGTTCAGCAAATTAAATTTTAAGAAGGCTGGACCAGGACAGCTGGAAAACAACCCAGTTAAAAACACAAACCAACTAGTGATTGATGGCTCTAAAAGTAGCGACAGATGTGCTTGATGACATTGTCCTGGTGTTGGCAATTACTACCTCCAGATAGAAGCAGGTCTTGCACGTTTTCACAGAAGGGTTAGGGACTGGCTGGAAGCTAACACTGGTCTGCATCCTGATAAAATCTATAGAGGTGGTTTGTTTTCATCCAAAGGAGTCTGGACTTCGATCACTGCTGAATAAAGAACGATACTAAAATGTCCTCGGAATACCTTCTGGGTGTTTTCCAGGATGACGAACTGTTACAGGGATCAGAACCTTAAACCTTTGGACTTTAAGCCTGGAAACTCCCCAGATTTTAATCCTAAGGCTGGTCAGTTTTTCCAAAAGCAGACGGATAAACAAAAACTGACTTAATGTGATCAACACCAAGTACTTGCCTGATAATTGGTCAAGATTGGAACATAGAATCAATCTATCGTCACTGAAACAGTAGAAATAATGGCTCGTCACATTAATTTCATGGATTTGCAGCTAAAAGCCTTTCAGAGCATTTTAACGATTCCCCACTAAACATGAGGGACAAGTTATAAATCTAAAAATGCTGAAGTCACAAAAGGCAACATGTAATCAACAGCGCCTGACAGCTCTACAAGGCTATAATTATGCAGGAAATTACCCATGAGCCGTCTTCCTGTCGTCTATGAGTCTGGTCATCTTAATGCCTCCGCCAGAGCGTGACGGCTGAGCCGGCCGTCATTTCTGATCAGACAACCTAGTTTTCATACATGAAAGGAAAAAAGGAAGATTGTTCGACAGCTCACTTCCAGTGAATGAGGAAGTGCATGTCAAGCTTTGACTGTTCCTCATGCACGTGTGAAATAAAAACCCAGATAAGAGGTTTTGGGAATTTTTTTTTTTTGTCCATGCACAGGGAATGAGGTCAACTGCTATGTCATTTGAATAAGGAAATTTGTTGAGGTTTTTAGGAAATCTACAGGAACAGAACATTTAAGCTGTTCATGACATACCTGTCATGCCACATCATCATGAACAGGTCTAAAAAGGAGGGACCTATACGTCAAATAATTAAATAAATAAGACAATTTTCCCTCATTTACATGCTATTATTTGATTAAAAACTTGTAGAACTATTATTACCTTCAGATTTAGTCTTCAGATGTAATGAGAAAAATGTTTACCTATCCTACTTTTTTCATCACTGCTTCTAGCCATCTGGGTCACATGTATCCGTTTCTGCACAGGTTGTCCAGATAAAAGGCTGAAATGTCCTTGGAGACGTTTTATTACAGAAATGCTGCCATATTTGGAACCACTGAGGTACTGATGACACCTTCTAGGACAAGCTTTGATTATAGGAGAGAATAGCTCATAGATCCATACATTTGTATTCAAACAGCAGGCCCAGGTTCTGTGAATCAGGGTGTCCTTACTTTAAAACCCCTGTATGTTAACTAATCCCAGTTCATCTGTATAAACAGGGCTTTTTTTTTTTTTTTTTTTACATTTTAACATGTAAACTTGTTTCATTCTGTAATATTTGTCTTAAAGCCATCTTAGTGCTGCCCTCTTTGGGTTGAACATAGTTGATTGCAGTTGAGATTGTTTACACTCCAGCCGATCAGGTTCCACACAGCCTTCCTAAACCATTAGATCTACAACAGATCTACAATATCAGTGGTGTGCATTTAAGTAAAATGTTTGGTACTACTCCATTGATTGTAACTTCACTTTATGATGAACAAGCTGGTTTAAAAAAAAGGGGGGGGCTCAAAACAAACACACAGTTAACGTTTATGTCAGAATGAGTGTCCTTTTATTGGCTACCATGGCACTGGAAAGTCTGGTTAATCTTTTTATGCCTGAATTTTGTCATCTTATATTTACATTATTTTTTTTTTTTTTGTATTTACCCTATTATAATCGTTAAAGTACAATTTTCAGGAAACTACATTTTGGTTTGTATTATAATACACAGTTGCAAATATTAGAGATTACAATGACTTACTCAGTACTTGAGTAGCTTTTGTACCCTTGAGTAAAAATAAGATAAAGCTGTGTTAGTCTCAATAGAGTACAGTTCCCTGCCCCTGAGACTCTCTTAAAATGGACCACTTTGGCATTGTTTCAAAAATCTTCAGGTAGTGGGGTAATGATTTCTTTTTCTACATTGGGCTGAGTTACACTTTGCAATTTACTTTCCTCAAGAGCAAAGGTGTGGCCTTCAATCATAAAAAGCTGAAACACATTTGGTGACATCTCAGATCCTCTCTCTCATTGCTCACTAGCAAACCCAGTCTCATCAAGGGTTATTTCCAGTTGTGACAGAAAAGTTTTGCTAACATTTTTACAAAAAAATTTGTAAATTCTCTGTAGCTGGTTTGTAGATGATGTAGAACTCACTACAATAAAATGTCATTTAAAAACTAAACTATTTTGAAGGAGATACGGTTGTTATTACTCCAGTTTGGTGCTGAAAACACAAAAGCAGTGATGCAGAATGCGACACGTGTAACAATATTTGTACAGAAAGGACGTATGTAGATTAAGCACAAACAAAATAATCTCACCCACATGTTCACAGCATTGCATTAGTGTTAGGTCCATTGCAGAGATGCACTTACTGCAGTAACCCACTGAATATTTGCAGTAAGATTGAATGCAGACGCTGCATTTCAATCTCAGAAAAATTGAGTAATAGTCGAGACTTTGTAGTTAAATAAAAACACTGTATTTAATAGAAGTGCTGCAGCTTACAGAGATGATTGCAGCTGAGAGGATAGAACTGAATAGTGAGTTAGTCCTTGTTGTCCTGAGCAGAGATTGATGAAGATGCAAAGATGATTGTATTGACAGAAAAATTCCTGGAGCTGCTCCAACAGGAAACTCCAGAGATATCCTGAGTAAAAATGAAACCTATGACTGAGAAGTATTGTTCTGCAGCTGTAGTGTTAATTATGTACTGATGTCAAAAAATGAAATTTAACGCATCTGGGGTAGTTTTATGTCACTGGGAGCACCAATCTAAAAGTTCACATTGTCTTTAAAAATGCAGCTGCAGTCAGGGTTGAAAGAGTAAAAAAAAAATAGAGGTGGATAAGTGGGGGCTTAGACTATGACCTGCAAGAACAGAGGTTTGTAAAAGGCAGTGCAGCTGACAGAGGGGGAAAAAAACTGAACCCAACCTGCAGCAAAATGTCCTGATTTAATCTTGCTGTTTTTAAATGTCCCTGGATTGAGAAGAAAGCAGATCCTCTTATTTTTTCCTTTATTTGACACTTCAGGGTTTTGTTGTTCATCCTCACTCCTTCTCAGACAAAGCAACAAGGTGAGCATCAATCTCAGACTCTGACAGAATCCTGAAATACAGACACACATTTATTTTAGTTACGGTAAGTAAAACAGTAAAAAGTAAAAGCAGAAATTTGATTTAAAAAAATATCATATGTTTATCTGAACTGACTTAAATGTTGGTTCCTGAGTTGTGACGACTCCCACCTCCAGCTCCGAGGGCTTAAAGTCAATGGACAGAACAGTAGAAAGGCAGGAAATAGCCGTCTGGTTGGAGACATAATGGAGAGATTTTAGAAAAGTTTATAGCTTTAAGATAAGACAAAGCTTGAAAACAAATTCTCTTACACCCCTTTTACTGTATTTTTCCTACTTTTATCCAATTTCCAAAACTCTTAAATCAATTCATAATTATTCTAATAATTTGCAAATCTTTGTAAAAAAAAGGGTGTGAAAATTGACACACATTTACTCTGAATAAAAAATTATCTATGGAACTGTAAAGGTCCCATAATACGTACATATCTTTAACATCAAGAGTAGATGTTCAAGTGTTGGGGTTTTGTTTGATCTGTAAAAGTGAGGTAGGATCAAACTTAAAAAGCAAAGCTCTCTATGGTTTACTGTTAGACATATGGTACCAAGATTAAATCTCCATTAGAAAAGTTTCTGGCTAAGTGGCTTCAGGCCTCTGGAAGGTATGAAGGCCTCATCATTGATTAAGTTTTGATTTTGTTTAAAATGAGAATATGTGTAAAGCCAAACAGTACCAGGAGCCTGTTTCACCAGCAGTGAAGATTATTGTAGTTCTTAGTAGAAAAATGTATAGCTCTGTTCTCCAGCTGAGGAGCATCCTGTTACTGGGAGGTTCTCATAAACCATCCTTCAGGTGTATTCTCAGTGCTTTACCATTTCCAAACAGAAACCTTTTCAAAAATGTCAGCAAATGGTGATAATTATCTATCTGCATAAAACTATTAAGTTATTGTGATGAAAACCTCATGCATCAGCCCTGATTTATAGGGTTAAAAATAAATACCAGACTGCAAGACATGCCTACATTTTTTAGTTTTTTTAAACAGAACACTTCTTTCTTTTACTTAAAGATTCATACTGCTTGAAACATTTGGTTGTATTGTGTACGTTTTACCTCTACTGTCTGCTCAAAGGTCCAATCAGGTTTCTTTTTGATTTTCTTCTCCAGGAAACTGGTGGCTTCAGTCTGTTTGACTCCAGCTGCAGTCGCCTTAAAGCCACAATAGTAGCCAGCTGGATCACATTTATAAAGCTGTGGGCCAAGCTCCTCATCCATGCCGACCACAATCATACCTTCAGGGGGGATGCAAGCTTACATTATAGCATTTCACTTTGTGCAGGCACAATCTAAGCCTCACAACATCATTACAAAAAGGCGTCTGAGTTTTAAATCTCAGACGGATACCAGTATACACATTGATATTACTTACAACAGCCGAGCGGTCTCATTTCAGCATTTTGTGTGTAGACCTGGGAGATATCGGCGATGCGTTTGCACAGCATGTCCACTGGGACCTCATAGCCGTATTTGTAATTCCAGTTAGCAGCTTCGTAGCGTGCTCTTTGCACCTGAGACCTGCTGTCAGCTGAGAGGATAGAGGAGGCAGACAGTAGTTCTAATTAATCAAATTACAGATGCAAGATGTAATAATTCCTTTTTTTTTTTTTTTTTCTTTGGGATTTTTTTACAAAACAAAACAAAAAAAAAATAGTTTTCTCCTATTACAATCATACACTACTTTAAATCCAGATAAAATACATAAGAATTACTTACCAGTCATACCAGTCATGACGCAGCCTATGTTCTCTGTGATCCTAAACAGATGTGTGACAGTGGCAGAATCCAACAGCTTGTCCTGAAAAACATTAGGACACATGTTGCACCAGAGAAAGTGAAATTTCAAACACTTTAAGCAGTTTGGAAGGCAACAGAAGGCAGAAACATGTGGATGCTCATACTTACTGGAACTTTCTTCTGTGTGACGACCACAGCACAGTCCTTCCCTCTGATCCCCACAGAGGTCATTCCTCCCTGATTGATGGCTTTAAAGGCGTACTCTAAATAAAAGACAGAATGCAAAAACAATTACCCAAAGTCAAATCTGTATCCCATTATCTTTTCATCAAGGAAATTCCCTTATTTTTAACTAAAGGAATTAAACTTTTAACTTATAGCAGTTTTACACAAAGTGTGTCTCTAATATCTTTTTTCGTGCAAAGATACACATACAAGAGGCAAATTATTGTTGCTGCACCAAAAAAATAAGCAAAAAAAATAATATATATACTAATTAGTAGTAAGGTACAAGGTAGATAGCCTCTAGCTTGTCTTATTCTGTCTTTGAATATATATATGTATGTATATATATATATATATATGTATGTGTATGTGAATATATATATGTATGTATGTATATGTGTATATAT
>NW_015150474.1:1057998-1084480 GCF_000732505.1 Cyprinodon variegatus
ATATTCTGTGTGTGCGTATATATATATATATATATATATATATATATATATATATATCTGTTGACTTTATGTGAAGCCTAGTGTCTATGGATGCTAACAGCCTGTTAGCAGGGATGACTGAGCAGCTGTCTTGCTCTCTTTACTCACCGACTTGGTAAAGCCTGCCCTCCGGGGAGAAGATGGTGATGTGGCGGTCGAACCCTGCACTCGACCCCCGAGACATTGTGACAGGGAATCAGTGAGGTGAAATAAAAAGAGAAAGTTAATTAAACTGAAACCAAACGTCCAGGCAAGAGAAACAACAACATGGAAGAATCTATGAACCGGAAGTGAAAGGCCGATAAATTCCATATCCGGGTCAAATCGGTCAGAGTTGTAGTTTTTTTTAAAGAATTTGTGTTTTCAGAACTGTAAAAGTAAAAACTACAGATTTAACAGCTGTTGTCTCTGAGTAGAAGCCTCTTATGGATAAAAAAAAAAAAAAAATGTAATACTCATGGATAGACATTGTTTCTGCATAAATTTAAAGTGGTGCTATACAAGCTAGTTCGAATAGTTTTTATAAAACTACAGTTAATTATGAGCTACAACGGAGATTCAACAAATGTGTTAAGTTCAACAATACAAGTATCTTATAATTATTACAGTAAAGTTATCTGATATTTAGTTGTTTTCTGTCGCAAATTTGATTCAGCAAGACAGCAAAAATCAAGAAATTAAAATCTGTGAAAATATTTGCAGCACAACAAGGTAGATAGCCTCTAGCTTGTCTTATTCTGTGCAAAGTTCCTTTGGACACTGCAAAAAAAAAAAAAAAAAAAAATCTAAAGAAGTTATTTTTCTCCCTCAAAATAATTGCATTTTTCTTGAACTTAGGAGGTTGGCGAGACAATTTGACAATGGAACAAGACATTTTACATAAAAAAAAAAAACAATTGCATTGCCTTATTTCAAGTGCATATTATCAAAATATCTTATTTTAAGAGTAAAAATATTAATTCCATTGGTAGATCATGTTTTTACATATTGAAATTAAAGGTTAATACACTTAAAGACATTTTTTACATATTTCTAGATCATTTTTAGGTAGAGATACCTGCTTATCTTTAAATTCAAATTAATTTCATTTTGTCCTAAAGGCTGGATATTTTGTCCCCAGGTAAACGTAAACTAAGATCCCCCACATAAGACTTTTAAAACCTTGGTCCAAAGTACAGCTATGTTGTCTTTGTTGTCCTAACTGGAAACAAAACAAAAAAAACACTGTACCCTCAGCATAGAGTAGCATATACATCTGGAACCATAACCAGTTCTCCTACAAGGCAGATCTATACTAAAAAGTTTCCAGAACTGAGCCTCGCAATACACCTGTATTTATTTTTAGAACATTTCTTTTCTTTCTTTTTTTTTTTCTTATACTTCGAAGTATATCGAAGTATCATTTTTGTTTATAGAAATCTAAAAAACACTACTGCATCAACTTTACCCCAATAAAGAGATGACGAGTAAAAAGACTTTACAGGACATGACTGCTCAAATCAATTTTCATGTTTTTAAGTAAAATTTGAACAGCAGAAGTTTAATAACACAATTTACACAAACTGAGTAAAGTTTTATTCACAAGTCCACATTCATATTCACAAATGTTCAAATAAAATATTTTTGTTCATTTGTTTTTTGTTAAACACAGCCACTGTTGTGGTACTTCATAAGTGCTTCTGTCCTCGGTGTCATCGTAGGGAATGTGCCAGCTGTCTGCTGTAGACTGGACAATGGTGTCAAAGGAGGGAATACTCTAAACAAATGCAAAGAGGAAATCAGTCTCAATAATAAATACATTATTTTATTTTTCATTGCAACTTTGTACATTAGCCATTTCCTTTTGATTGATATTATACATATAAAAAAGGAACAAGTATCAACACAGGCTCTTTTAATTATTTCACAGTATGTGCTGATAAGAAATCAACCCAACTTTTAACCTTTAGAACTTTACGTTTTTTCCAGGAGTTGTTACCTCACATCTGCTCACCTGAAATCTTACCCTCCTGCCGGGTGCCACATAGCCAACCACAACCAGCTGATGGCCTCTCTGCCACTTGAAGAAGAGCCGCCTAGTTGCCCCCCCAGGCAGGCAGGCCTTATGGTCCCTCATCAGGTCCCTGCTCACAAACCGGCAATGGTTTCCAGAGTGCAAAGTCGCATACAGCAGGAATGGGTCATCCTCAGATCTAATAAGAAGGTACAAATTAATGCAATGTAAACCAGCAGGAAATACAGAAGTTTTACATACAGTTTTGAGCTAATTAGGAATTTAATTAGGAATTTGACTTATTTTGCTTATTTTAATTGTAAAATTAGAGTCTACATTTTAAACTTCTTTCATGCAGCTTTAATAAGATGATGTATTTCTATTTTGCATAGCTTCTGGGCCAACATAGATGAGAGAATGGTGCTTTCTATTACATTCAAAGCTACCCCTCCATTTCAAAGGCCTGGTCCAAATCAAAGCTTAATCAGAGTAAGTTTAATAATATTTTTTTTTCTTTTATATTGTTGCATTCTCACATGTTATCTGTAAAGAAACAATGGGCTTTCTGCTGGATGAGGCTCATGTTGTGTCTATCCCAGGACCTTGAAGGCCTCAACATGTGTTTTCTCCCCAGCACCAGGACGTTGAGGCCCTGACGCTCAAGCTCCGATACCACTGTCAACAACTGCAACGACACATGAGAGCCTTAAATCAGCACCAATTTGAACAAATTTTTTATATTTAGAGATAGAAAATCCAAAGTGATTCAGAAGCAGTTAAACAATATCATCCCAAGTGGCTAAAAGAGTCCCATAAAATGGCTGTAAAAAGCATGAAAATAAAGTCATTTAACTGCATAAAAAAACAAAACAATATATATATATACATAATGTTAATTTTAAGAAGCCGCTCAGCAGAGCTCGAGCCTTTCGACCACTCTCAAACAGTAACACAAAAATAACCCTTCATGAATCAGAGCTTTAAAATTTCAATATCTTTACCTAGCTTTGTTTAATGACGCCAGCATTCAGCAGAATTCAGCCAATATTTACATTTTTCATTGGTACAGCTCATTTCTGATTGATTTCACGCAGTCATTTGAATAAAAACTCCTGCCTTTGGTCCTAATGTAAATTTCTGTAGCTTTAATTCCCTGCCTTTATTTTCGGTTTCCCAAAAGCTGCAGCAAGATGACTAGATAGGTACACTATCTTATCTGTCTGTACTTTCCTGCCCTGCTGCTACATAATGTATATGAAGACTCACACAGAGTAGCAGAGAGAGACAGACACATGTGGGCAGTCAGACAAGTAGGTTTGGTAGATTTAAAATCAGGTATGGGACGGTTTTAGCACACATCTAAGATTGAGGCAGAGCAACACACTGCACGGTTATTCATTGTGAAAGTGGCAGAAAACCCCCATTGAAGGGAGGGAAAAAAGTCACTAAAATCTACACTGTAAAACTAAGCTTGTGCACCTGAGAAACAGGAACATATAAAACAGATCCTGTAACGATTTTAGCCGTTAAGAGCATTCTAAAACTAGGAATCTGTTTGGATTCTCACCGTCTCTGACTGCTTGCTTTTGTCCTTGTTGGTGTTTGCAACGTTCAGCCCATCTATGACCACATCAAAAGCTGGCTTCCTCTTCACAAACACTTTAAAGCGCTCCAACTCCTGAACAGAGCCAAAAATAGACACAAAGCAAAGAGATAGGAGGCATGTTCTAAGACTGAAAATGGAGGTTTAAAAAAAACATAGCCTAGAAAAGTGTTTTAGTGCAAGAAATCAGTTCTTTTTTCAATGCAGCTTAAGCTTCAAAAGCCTTAAGAGAAATGTAAATGTAGGTGTTATCTGATACACAATAGGGATGCAAAAAAAGGCAAGAAAAAAAAAACCTAGAATAGACCACAAAATTAATGAAAGCTATAAAAACAAGTTCTCTGAAACCAGAAAGGTTAGTTAAATACTAATTTCGGTATAAAATATGATAAAAATGGTAGCACTGAGGTTAGCAGCATTCCTACCACTTTGCATGGTTAACTACTTTTTAGTTTAAAATGTCTGGACAATATTAATATTCCAAATTAGGTTTGGTTGCTTTATTGAGCATTCAGAGGCCCCACAGTAAACTATATTTTAAGTTTAATAGAGCTTCACTGTTGTAATATATAGCAAGAAAAGATGGTTACATAAACTGGTATATATATTAAAACTATAAATTCCTTGTTTCAGCTCAGACAGGGTTACCAAAATTCTTAACGTGTTAAAAGTTGAAATATTAAATGTGCATACAGATGTCTTTGAATAGGGAAAGCCATGTATAGACATGTAAGCCATCAGTAGCTTTGTAAGCTACTGATAAGTTAAAAGCAACACTGCAAAGATACAGAAATCAAGGGGATAAACAAAATTATCAGAAGGAGAATTGTGAACCAAAGGACTGTTTTATACTTGCATCTGATTTTTAAATGTCTGAAGGCACAATCTTTATCTGTTCCACTTATTTTAAGCATATTTATGCCTTAGGAATTTAACATAAATCATGATTAGAAGGTAGACTAGTTCTCTGTGTTCTATGTAGAGATGCTGGCTTCAGCTGGGCAGAATATGATATAGCGTGAAATAAGTTCTCCATTTAGTCACTCAGCAAGGAAGAAGCCAATTATCCAAAGGCAATTTTAAAAAGCAGAAATACAGTTTGCAAATTATCCCAGGGACAAAAATCTTAATTTTAATTTAATACATGCCAGACATGTGATGAAACTAAAATGAAAGAGTTTGACCATAATGGCCACTTTTGGATTTGTACGAAAAAGGGGGATGCTCTAGCAGTGAGAAAATAAAAGAGGGAGTGCCTTAACTGGTCAGATGGTTAGATGCTTAGAACAGATCAATATGTGGACGGACCATAATTTTCTACAACTAAATAAAAACAAACTTAGGTAAAGGTAAAGAAGAAATCAAGAGTTAGATTACAGCTTTAGCTACTACGCTAGAAAACACTGACTATGGCCGAATTCTTGGTGTCATGATGGAGTCAGACCTGAACCTTCAGAGATGACAGCAGTTACTGTCAGCCTTTTATCACCTAAAGAACATTTCCAAGATTAAAGGTTAAAGATTAATGTCCAAGGAAAAAAAACTCATTCATGTTTTTATCTTTAGTAGAATTGATTACTGCAACTGTGTCTTCATAGATTTGCCTAAAAAGTCCATCAGACTGCGGCAGGTGATCCAAAACGCTGCTGCCCATGTTCTCACTATGACAAAGAAAGTAAAGCACATCAGCCCGGTTCTGAAGTCCTACCACTGGCTCCCTGTAGTTCAGAGAATAGACTTTAAAATCCGTCCGTTTGTCTATAAATCACTGAATGGATCAGGACCTCAATACATAACAGATTTATTGTCAGTGTATCAACCTCCCGGACCGCTCAGGTCTTCTAGATCCAGGCTACTCTGTACACTCAGAACTAGAATCAAACATGAAGAAGCAGCATTTAGTTCCTATGCTCCACCTATCTCAAACAAACTCCCAGACGACTGTTAAAGTGCTGAAAGCCTGAGTTTAAGTTAAAGTTTCAAAAGCCATTTGTTTAGAGCTGCCTTTGACTGTTAAATATTAACTGCTAACTGAGGCATCGTTAGTTTAAGCCGTTTTAATAATTTTTTTGCTACCTGCATGTACATGTTTTTATTTGCTTTGCCTCAGTTTTTAATACTTCTATTTTATCGCCTAATTCATGTAAAGCACTGTGGATTAACTATATTGGGTTTTACAAAAGAACTTGCCTTCCCTTGCATTTAAGCTCTGGTACGTCATTAAACTGTGTATTTTTGAATTGATCTCTGGTCAAAGAATGTTATTTAATACAACTACCCACCAGATTCTACACTGACTTGCTAAACCTTTTGAGTCTTACGACCCATCTTTACTATAAGAAAATCTTTATTTGATCTTTATTTTTCAGCAGAATTATTTTTAAACCCAGTAATAAAACATTGAACCACAATCAGGAAGAGGGTTCATCATAGATAACTAAATATGGTAAGTAAGACTATCAGTCACTGCTTAAAAAGAGGACTTGGAGGAAAAAGTTATGCTTGATTTGACTTTTTTCCATCTCTCATAATGTAATTAATTATTTGGGCCAACTAAAGCTTTAGAATCAGTGCTTTGGCCTGGCAAAGTGGTGTTTTGTCAGGTATAGGTTGGTAACGTGGATGTTTAGCAGAGATAACCAGATGAAGGAGAAACAGGAAGAACCCAGAACACCCCTATAATCTTTTCTTCACAGTTAAAAACCCTGAGCTCTTGAATTGTTTAGAATAAACAACCAAAGAACAACATAACCTTTTATGAACATGAACAAATTCTTAAAGTGGCACTATGTTCTATGCATTTATGAAGTTTATTTAATATGCAACCCCCTGAAACATTACTTAATTTATCTGAACCTTTCTTCTCCATTTCACTCTGCATTATTAATTATTCACAGCACAACATGTGATAAAAATGTGCGTCTAAATGAGCTTTTCCGATAAGTCAAATGATTTACTGACAGATTTTCTCTCTGAATAGATTAGGGTTTTTTTTTTGTTTCTTTTTTACTGTCTTTCATTTTTTTGCCGATGGCTATGTTTACTATCCAAAGCAAAAAGCTTGAACTGCAGCAGCAGAAATCGAGTGGTATAGCGAGAAGGGAACTGAAAACATGCAGAGAAAGACGGTAAAGTTCTCCAACAGCAATAGCTTCAAGGGTTTGTTCATTCATTTACTCCAGAAATGAATCTGGATTCCACCTGCAGGATCACTTGTCCGTTGATCGGAAAAATCACTTATAATATTACATGCAGTCATGTTTAAGATCATTAATGCAGTTCTGTGCAAGGATAGGAAAAATGCATCTGGTTTTCTTGTCGATGTCTCTAATGTTGCTCTGCAGCTTCGTACCATTGCAGGAAAGTTACACCAAAGCTCAGAATAGAGCTCCAGCATGACAACGTTCTCGGTGCTTTCACTTTTAGATAGCAGCGATATGGAAATAGGGCTTCTGTGAATTCCCCTGGACCTGAAACTTGAAAATGTTTGCACAGTATCATTAACATTCAGTCCCAAACGATGCCCTAAAAATGCAAAAAAAAACTTTTTGGTTCTGAAATGTGGAAAAAAACAATTTTTGGAGTTTAGCGGCTCTGTGTTTTTTTTTAATAGTCAATTTAAATAATACCAACTGCTGCTAAAGAGGTGCTGCCAGTTGAAATAACATTGTAGGTTGGAGTGACCACAAAGGTCGGGGGTTTGAGACTTAAGACTGTTACTGTCCCACTGAGGGACGATAAGTTCTAAAAGGAACAAGTTTTAGATTTGTAGTTTATTCCTAACCTTTATTTTATTTAGTAACCACTGCTTATTTTACAATAACATATAATTCAAAGTTTACAAACTTAGAACCAAAACTGAAATGATTAAGTTGAATTTCTAAGCCAAACATTTTGTGGAAGTTTGTTGCCTTAAAATTCAGATTTTTGCAAACCTTTCCTTTTTTTTATTTTGAGTTTTTGTACAGTGAATATGCTTAGCTGTACCAGTGAGTGTTTGCTCACTGGATGCTGAGACAAAGACTATCATTGAAGGAAAAGAGTAAAAGAAAAGCCTAGAGCAAACAAAGAAGGAAGAGAAAGATAGAAACAAAGTCCAGTGTAATTATCCAGGGACTTTCCAAAGCTGATATCTGAGACCGGCTCATTGTGCTGATGTGGATAATACTGCTGCTTAAAACACACACTCCTACATCCGTATACACAGGCTTGAGCTTACATTACCATTAAAGTGCACTGTTATCACAGTTTTCTAAAAAAAAAACAGCACCAGTGACTCAGAGCTGCAGAATATACATTTTAGCTGATTGAGGCTCTGCTCTTATTCTAACATAGAACAAACTTACATTATTAGTCAACAGAAAAGGAACATCCTGGTTAAAATTTGTTTTAATAATGTTGCATTTCATGCAAGAATCAGCCTTTTTACACTCTGCGGTCAGTCTTCATGTTCCTTCCTTTAGTGAGTTTCAGCTCGTAGATGCTGTATTGAGATTTTTTTTGTTTTTCTTGCATCAAACATGCATTTTAGAATGATGTCAGAACAGTTTTAAAAATTATTCGTTGGACGGTAAAACATTTTTGGGCGACTAAAAAAGTTTTTTTTATAAAACGTAGCCAGCCTTTGGCCTTTGCTGAGTTTCTTTAAAAGAAAACCTTCTGTCTCCCCACCCTACCTTACAACAGAGAAACAAAGAGTATGGCACATTGTTTTGGCCTTAACCTGATACTTGATGAACACCTTTCTTCAGTTGGTGTGACTTTCATGCCATTTTTTTTTTTTTTTTTTTGCCTCTTTTAATGATCACCGTTTTTATTGTGTTTGTATAAATTCTAATTTACTCAAAACTCTCTATACCTTTCTTCTCAAGGATATAAAATCCTTTGACAAGCAGATCCCAGTTTCTTTCTAGGGTCTGTGCAGCAAGATGCAACTAAACGAAAGCTGAACAAATGAGAGATGCTTCAAATGATCATAGGTGTGTACTCAGTTCTAATCTGAGCATTTATCTGGCGTCTCTCATTTTATCTTACTAAAACCCGACCCTTTAACAGGAATGTGAGGACTTTTAATGGCAGTTTTCATTTAAGATTCTTCCTGTGCATAGACTCAAACTCACTGCGGATCCAGACATTTGAATTGAGAAAGCTTCCTGGAGAGGTGGCGAAACGTCTTCAAATCTTGGAAACCAAGTCCAGTGGACATTTTTTTGAATTTTTACGAAATGACTATGACCTGGATGACTGAGAACCTTCATCAGCCTATTCTTCCTCTTTTTCATTCATTGAAAGTAAATTTCTGAAAAATTCCAGTACTAAGAACAGCTTCACAATGATGTTTTCACTGTACCATTGCAGTGTATTTGGAAAGGATTTAATCTGAATGACTCACACTTTGAATATGCTGAGCTTTCACAATATATATATATATATACTTATTTCTCGTGGACTCATGAATGTCAGTCCTATTTTGTAATCATGCAAACTATATAATTTTCATTTTATGTAAATGTTTTTGCTCTACTCGCCTAATTTTCCAATGAATTTCCACCAAAAGGAAGCGTAATACAAACCGATATATTTATTTTTTTGCTGTAACCGGGTATGATAACATGCATGCCTTCAAGGAAGGATGTTGAAAACTATAAAATGGAAATTTTGTTTAATTTATGCTTGTTAACCAGCAACGTTTGGGGGGGTGGAGGGGGGTCTAATATACAAATGTATATTAGAACAATATACATTTGTTTTTGTTTTTTTACTAAACCTTTGACATAAAAAAAAAAAATAGAAAATAATACAATTTTTAAATCCAGTTTTATGTATAAACCAGGAGTTTTTAAGGAACATCCTCTTTTTAATCTTCATCTATAATGCTACTTCAAAATTAAATAATTACCGTATTAAAGAAAATAATGTTATGCAGATTTTTTTTTTTGTTTAAATCTTAAGCTGTCTTATCTCCTAACTAGGCAAGAATAGAAAATACCTTTATTGTCCCACGATGGGGAGATTCTGGTGTTTACAGCAGCAAAAAGATTATAGAAACTATTGGGTAAACCCTCACTTAAAATGTTTAGAATGTCCTTTTAAAGACCTGATTTTAACTTTTGCAAAATGCTGAGGTTTTAAAGTTAGAAGCGACCAATTACAAACAGTTACTTAAGACTGAAAAAAAAACATTTATTTGCCTCATCCTAATCTAAAAGGCTACTGATAAAGCATATATATTTGATTTGTAACGCTGATATAAAAATTATGACCTGTACTTCCAGGGATATGTTTTTTTGCTGCCAGTTCCATCATGCTTAATCCTCAAAATAAAAAGCTGGGTTTTTTTCTTTTCCAATTTTACAAAGTAAAACAACATTGTAAAAAGCCCATGTATGCCTCACTCATAAAATCAACTAGCCAAATTCAGCGACCTCCTGCTGTCTAACCTCTCTGGTTTATTTTATGCAACATAGGATAAAATGTGGTGTATATCAGTTTAATCAATTTAACTGTTATTCATGGCTACTCACTATATACATCTTCAAGCATTTCCATCATACGCATAGAATCTGTTCTTTTTACATTTATAAAAAAAAAGCTGTTTTAAACCTAAAGCTTCAAGGTTGGGTCCAGCAATGGAGCTTTTTTTCTTCGGTACCTTGAGCCAAATATGAAAGTGAAACCCAGCACAGAAAAAGAGCTAAAGAGGTAAATGCCAACTTCAGGTGTTAAACTGTCTGTTGTATCTGTGTGTCAATGATGCCCTCTAGCAGACGCATGAGACATCTGACAGCTTACTTCTACTTGCAAGCATAGACCTGCGCACAGCTGGAAGTTTCTCTTTCCTTTTTTATGATACAAAACTTACTTGAAACATAAATAGAGGCTGTTGTCGAGAAAAAAATAGTCTCTTAGTCTTGTTAAATGTAAATTGACCAAAACTGAGCGTCTCTGCTATTTTGTTAAATTGCAGTTATATTGCAAACCCAATTAACTGCCCAGCCCAAACAATACCATTAAAAATCTGTAGAGTATTAATTAAACCTTAATGAAACAATCAGAGACTGTGGGGAACATAGATCTGTCTCCAGATCATAGAAGGGAGAATCGTTTAGCCTACAGGGTATGTAATCTGTAGGTAGGTAAAAAAATAGGTCCCTGTAAGATAATCAAAAAATTGATAACGTAATGTTACACAAAAATGTATTACATCACCTATTTATACCTGTTTTTGTGTTAATGCGTACCTCAGGAGTGGTCTTGTTGAATACATCTTGCCCCTGAATGATATCAGCCATGACTCTGTCCTTTAGTTCCTGATACTCCTCGGCACTCAGCTGGATAGACTCCAGTTCTGACCCACAACGACTGCACAAACCCCTGAAATAAATAAAAAAATAAATAAAATATATATATATATATATATATATATATATATATATATATATATATATATTCAAAAGTTTGGGGTCACATTGAAATGTCCTTATTTTTGAAGGAAAAGCACTGTACTTTTCAATAAAGATAAGAAATTGAAGATTTCCTACAAAGGTGTGTAGTACTCCTTTCAGAGGACAGCACAAACAGGCTCTAACCAGAGTAGAAAAAGAAGTGGGAGGCCGCGTTGCACAACTGAGCAAAAAGATAATTACATTAGAGTCCCTAGTTTGAGAAACAGACACCTCACAGGTCCCCAACTGGCATCTTTATTAAAGAGTACCCGCAGTAGCCTGATTGTGCTGTCCTCTGAAGGGAGTAGTACACAACGTTGTAGGAAATCTTCAATTTATTAGCAATTTCTCGCATGGAATAGCCTTCATTTCTAAGAACAAGAATAGACTGTCGAGTTTCAGATGAAAGTTCTCTTTTTCTGGCCATTTTGAGCGTTTAATTGAGCCCACAAATGTGATGCTCCAGAAACTCAATCTGCTCAAAGGAAGGTCAGTTTTGTAGCTTCTATAACGAGCTAAACTGTTTTCAGATGTGTGAACATGATTGGACAAGGGTTTTCTAATCACCAATTAGCCTTCTGAGCCAAAGAGCAAACACGTTGTACCATTAGAACACTGGAGTGATAGTTGCTGGAAATGGGCCTCTATACACTTATGTCGATATTGCATCAAAAACCAGACAATTGCAGCTAGAATAGCCATTAACAACATTAGCAATGTATAGAGTGTATTTCTTTAAAGTTAAGACTAGTTAAAAGTTATCTTCATTGAAAAATACAGTGCTTTTCCTTCAAAAATAAGGAAATTTCAATGTGACCCCAAAGTTTTCAACTGTATATATATATATATATCCCTTCAACAAATTGTAGAGGACATCACAAACAAGTAAATACTATCTTTACTTTGGAGTAACACTGCTCCAGTCTGCTGTCCATTTCTCATCGTTAAGGCTGAAAAAACAGACACAAAAATATAAACAGAGAAGAGAGGTCGCGATACATTTTTAATGGAGCTTCAATGCAGCTTTTCTGTACCTCTCAAACCAGTTCTTTATCCTGTTGACGACAGTCTGCTGAGGATAGATCTGGTTGTTCCTCATGTACATCAGGATTCCCAGCAGCTTCTCATGCTGCTCTGACTCACTCATGACTGCCATTTCTTTTTCCCCCTCGATCTGCTTCACCCCAGTAAAAAGAACATCCCAGGTCTCCTGATGAGGACTCAATCCCTTTTCAATTAATTCATCGTACAGATCCCAGGCAGTTGTTGCATCCCTGTGATGAACTGATGCCGCAATAACATCACCATAATTCCGTGGTGACGGTGTGAAAACCTTAAAAAATAAAAGTTAAACATCAATTAGGGAAGAATCCGTGCCATGTACTCTCCTTAACAACCATGTACTTCTTCACCTTCTTGACCTCTTGCAGGATCTCTATGGCTTCCTTCCACCTTGCAGTCCGGCTGAAGGACTTTATAAAAAGGCTTGAGGCCCCTGTGTCCAGGGACGGGAAACTTCCACGCATGATTCTGTAGACGTCAAACACCTCATCGTCGTGGCCACCGCTCTCACACAGTTTCAGGTAGCGAAGCAGCAGCTCGTAGGACAGCGTGCCCACTTCCACCGCCACAAAACTCAGCAAGGACCTAAGAGAGAGAAGAACTTTGCTTTGTTAATATGTTTACCATAAACACCAAAATAATTCTGTTTGAGAAAAGGACTAAATTGTCTTACTTTGCGATGTTCAGCTCCGATCCAGAAGCAATCAAAGTGCTCATCATCCGGATGTCAAAACGTTCTGGGTTTCCAAAAGATTCCTTCAGTTTCTTCCACTCAGCAGGAGGCAGAGGCCGTTCAGGAGCCTGAAGCTTTCCTATGATATAAAGCATTTTTGTCATATTTTGTGCAGCCCTAATGGACAGCTATTGTTAGGTCATTCCACAACTTTACAGTATACACATCACCCAGTTTGGTGCAGGCTAAAGATATTTGCATTAAACTCTTGTTCAATAAAAAGATAAACCTTTCTTGTGTTGTGAAGATATATCTCTCAAATGGATTTTCCCCACTGTAGGTATTTGGATTTCTTCTCCACATTCAAAAACCTTCCTACCTGGTCTTGTAGCTGTCCTGCATCCATCCTCCCCTCCCTGTTGCTCCTCTTCCTCAGAGACTGGTGGTGCTTTCTGCCTCATCAGTTCTGCTGTCCTCTTTGCCGTCCCGGCGGCAAAAACAGATTTGGGGTAGGAGTTCTGCCACAGCTTTTTGGAGTTACTACTTGTTCCACTCTCTGTGACCTGCCTATTATTTCTGTTTGCTATTCTAGTCTGTCCAGTACTGTTTCTGTCCACTTGTCTTCCCCCAAGGTTTGGTTTAATATCCTTTGTGCATAAAAAACGTGCTGTTGAAGTCAGCTGAGGTGGCATGAAACAGATTCTGACTTTTAATAAAAAGACAGAACCCATGTTTGGATGTTTAAATCTAAAAAATATCCCCATGTACCTGAAGCGACAAAAGTCTTTGACAAATATTAGTATTTGTACTATATAATGAGCCTATTAGTATACAAGTATTTTCTACACAAGAATTGTGCATTCTGTAGGGATCATTGCTTAGCAAAATAGCCTGCCTGTTGCAAACCGACTTCACGGCTTACAAATACCGTGGACAGCTTAAACTAGAGTCAAAGATGTTTTAGAAATAACTATTTATTTATAAATATAACTCACAACAAAGAAAAAATGTCCAAAAGTTGAAACAGTTCAAGCTGTGCTCAACTAAAGGCATGATTTCCAGGACGCATAATGTTGAGGTCATCAAGAAAAGACGGGCTTCTAATGCTGCATTCAAGGTACCTCGGAAAAAGATTTCATTAAATCAACTTCAAGAATTTGTTCAAGGATTATATCTTGAAAATTATAAATGGTTACTCTGAAACGTTTTATTTGTTGAGAAGTATAAACTAGAGAGTCCACCGTATGGAACAGTTGAAAGTGTCGGCATTTTTCATAATAAGAAGCTGGAAATTCCATAACAATTAGATTGAACACAGACCACACTTTTGGGGTGTTTTCATAATAACAGCAACGATGCAAGAAATTAGTATTTAATACGAAATAAGTACAAAAAATAATCACTAAACATTTTATTAACCAATTTATAACTATTTACAAATCTACAACGTGTTAATATAAACCTTTTGATGGACTTCACAGACATCCTACTTTTATTATGAAAGTAAAAGAAGTTCACCGGAAGTGTCGGTTGAAACCAGTTTTGTTTTTTCTTTGCGTATTTCTCTAGCTAGTAGCATTTACTGTTTTCATTAAAAAAAAAACGGATTTAGTTTAATTTTATCGGCCAGAATGGCTAAAGGGGAAGAGACCCATTGGTCGGATATTCTGAAAAGGAGGCTGGGCGGCCATAAAAAAGGTCAGAAAAATTAAAAGCTTAAAAAGTTTAAAGAGTAAGGTTGATGCGGTTTTGATTATTTGTTTCTGCTTTATCATATCCTCTCTTAAATAGACGAGAGGGACGAAGACGAAAAGAAAGCAGAAGAAACTGAACTTTTTACCAAATATTACACGGAATGGAGAAGCGGAGTGGAGACAGATGAATCCTACAAGACTATTCCACGGTTCTATTACAAGGTAACTCATTCAAAATGAAAACAACAACAACATAGGTTAGACTTGAAGTATTGGCAATGGTCATAAAAAAGATTTTAATTAGTGATTATGTTGTGAAGCTTCCAGCAGAAGATGAAGTTCTCCTACAGAAACTGAGAGAAGAATCCAGGGCTGTCTTCCTGCAGAGGAAAAGCAGAGAGCTGCTAGATAATGAAGAACTTCAGGTCAATCATCCATTACATCATTCTTTCCATCCATCTATCTATTGATCTGTACAAACACCCATCTATCCTGTCTAACTACTGTTGAAATATCTGGCCTATCTGTGGAATTTATTCCTTTAAAAAAAGACAAAAATGTCAGGATTCAGGTTATTTTAATTTAGAAGAGTATAGCACTTTGATCTGAAAAAATATATTCTAGATCCTAGCTCAAAACTCACTCGTTTCTGTGGTCCTCTTTTTATGTGTTCAAATTGATTTCCTTTTTACCATTTGTTCTTTCCTTTGATAGAATTTGTGGTTCCTTCTTGATAAACATCAAGTCCCACCAGTAAATGGAGATGAAGCGATGATCAACTACGAAGCCTTCCTTCAGGTTGGAGAAAAGGCGGGACCAAAGTGCAGGTAGGTCTGCTGAATTTAAAACTGTTTCTCTTTGTATCAAAGCTGGAAGTGAGACCAGCTTTTATTCACTTTAATACTTGATGGGCTCAAATAACTAGCAAGTCAGCCACTAGTTATTTGAGTTATCTACAAATTAGAAATAAAAAAAAAAACTCTGGCTAAATCCCAATGATTTCCCGGGCCGTAAGGTAATTTATACTCCCTTCACCCAATTCTCCAGTCTTCTACTCGTGGAAACAGTTCAAAGATATCCAAAGCTATTTGTGTGTGATAGAGTATCCCAGCTTGTTTCTGAACTTAAGTTCATTTTATTCAAGGTCTCATTCATTTTATAATTGACCCAAACACAGTAATATAATAATTTAGTTTATACATGCAAATGTAGTTGTTGTCACATTGGTCAGATATAAATGCTTACAAGATATAGAAAACAATTTTGTTACTAAGTCGAAATATTCCAGATTTTAAAGGACTCTAATTATCAGATTCTACATGTTTAATTTGTTTTTTCTCCTATAGGAATTTTTTTACAGCAAGAGTGTACGCCAAGTTGCTTAACAATGACCCATACGGCCGCATATCCATCATGCAGTTCTTTAACTACGTCATGAGGAAAGGTTTGGATGTACTTTTTGCTTTTTCGTTTTCAGGTTTAAATTGTTTGTGGTTGCTGCTCATGTCTGTTTTTTTTTCTAGTTTGGTTGCATCAAACCCGAATAGGTCTGAGTCTGTATGATGTTGCTGGACAAGGCTACCTCAGAGAGTCTGTAGGTCCTATTTCCACTTTAGATGAATATAAATGCTATTTTTCTCTTTAGAAAATGGCATTGATGTTTCTCCGTGTGTGTAGGATCTAGAGAACTACATCTTGGAACTGATCCCGACTCTGCCCCAGCTAGATGGACTGGAGAAGTCCTTCTACTCTTTCTACGTCTGCACAGCTGTTCGCAAATTTTTTTTCTTTCTCGACCCACTTCGCACCGGTAAGTCTAAACTTGACTCTGATCTGCTGCTGTTTTAACTTAGAAATTAAGAGAATGCAGCTATGTGCTTATGCAGAAATCTGCAGCTGTACTTGAAAGCTTACATACCCTCCGAATAAAGAAAATGATAAATTTACACTAGTAATTCATGTAATACAAAACTTTAGAAAGCAATAATACATGAAAATGTATTATTAATATATTATTACTAAATCATAATTTAGTAAAATAAAATATAGATTTTTTATTTTTTTAATAATTCTAAAAAAACAAACTGTTGCAGAACAATTAAAGCACATTGCTCATGAACAGGGAACCTATCAACCAGGTGCAAAGTGAACATTTCATGAATTACTTTTGACTATTTATTTTAATGGCAGCTAATATTTTTCTGTCTTTAATGGAAGAGTATGTAAACATTCTATCACAACTATATAATGAGCCTAAAGCTCTCATCTTGATCGCATCATTGAGATTAATCATGTGCATAATTCAGTGTAGTAAAAAATGTAATATTTCCTTTAACAGGGAAAATAAAAATCCAGGATATCTTGGCTTGCAGTTTTCTTGATGATTTGTTAGAGGTATGATTATTTCCTTCTCATGTCTCCCTGTGATTGCTAAATGGTATCTAAAAAATGTAATTAAAGATACTAAACCATAACCTCCTGAAGGTATTCAGTCTTCTGTTCCTGTTTTTTTTTCTCCTCTATGCTAGTTGAGAGATGAGGAGTTGTCTAAAGAAAGCCAGGAGTCCAACTGGTTCTCTGCCCCGTCCGCTCTCAGAGTCTACGGTGAGAAAAGGCTCCAGCGTCTTAGTGTCGCTGTTTGTTCAGGTGATCCTGTTTTTCTTTAATCTAGTTTTTGTTTTGTGTGTGTGCATGTTAACAGGCCAGTACCTGAACCTGGACAAAGATCACAATGGCATGTTGAGCAAAGAAGAGTTGTCCCGCTACGGCACGGCCACTCTCACTTCAGTCTTCCTCGACAGAGTGTTTCAGGAGTGTCTCACCTACGATGGAGAAATGGTACAACATTGGGCATGGAGATGATTCCTGAAACACCAGCACTGTTGGAAATACTGTGTAGCAATAGAATGTTTTAATAATTTATTGATCTTCTCAGTCTATATATCTATATATAAAACAAGATCAAGCTTTAGCTCCTTACTGAGGGGATGTACTGTAAGGGGATGTGCTAACTGTGCTAATCACAACAATAACTTGCAAAAAAAACTCAAATGGTGTAAATTGTGCACTCCATACTTGTCCCTCTGTTTTAGACAGTCCTTAAACCCTGTTTTTTTTTTTTTTTCGAGATTTATCTCTTTCCCATGTTATTTCACCACTAATAAGAATAATATTGAATAAGTACTCACAAAGTCTAAAAGATAAATACGCCAATCAAAGCCTTACAGCAACCTGGGATCGGTCACAAATGTTCTTATCAGTGCGTCTTCAGTTGTGCCTTTTTAATTCTGAACGGTGCTCTACAGCCAGATTACCTCACTTCGATATTTGCCTAAACATTGTGTACTCACTTCTCTTCTGTCTCCAGGACTATAAGACCTATCTGGACTTTGTGCTGGCTCTGGAAAATCGGAAGGAGCCTGCAGCATTACAGTATATTTTTAAACTTCTGGACATGGAGAATCAGGGTTACCTTAACGTCTTCTCCCTCAACTACTTTTTTAGGGTAAGACATACATAAGAAGAAAGTGTGAAAAATAAAACAAATTCTAACCCTTGATACTTGTTTTTTTACTTCTGGTTTATTATTTTGTTTTTTTTTTTCTTCCCTCAGGCCATTCAGGAGCAGATGAAGCTGCACAGCCAGGAGCCTGTTTCTTTCCAGGATGTGAAGGTAATGCAAGCACAGAAATATTTTTGGGGCTTTAACAATGACCTTTGCAGCAAATTTGATATGATTTCCTCTTTCAAACGCTGCTTTAAACAGGATGAAATCTTTGACATGGTGAAGCCCAAAGATCCATACAAGATCACCCTCCAGGATTTGGTGAATAGCTGCCAGGGAGACACAGTGGTCAGCATCCTGATCGACCTCAACGGGTTCTGGACCTACGAGAACAGAGAGATGCTGGTCACCAACGACGACAGCAGCAGCAATACGGCGGACTTTGAAGACACTTGAAGAGGATCCTGATGCATCTGAGAACAGGAGGACGGGAGTGGCTCGATTTAAAAAGTGATTGTATATAGAAAGTATGACTTGGACTCAAATCTAACTTGTAGACAGTATAGTGATGTTTGCTACCTTCATCTAAAATAAAGATTTTTCATTTACACTGCAGAAACATTACCTGCTGGTTTGCTTGTTTATGATTTTTTTCTTTTAAGCTCAATTGTAAACAAAGTATTAATCAAGTCAGACATTTCTCTTCACTCATCAAACATATTAATGTCAGATTTATTTTAAACTTTTAACAATTTTATCAAACACTTTATATGGGAAAGATTCCTCTATTATTTTGGCTCATATTTTCATGATGGCCTCACTCGTTGCCAGGCTGCATACAATGTGAATCTACTGTCATTTAAGCCACACTTAGTGGAGTTTCATCCTGCTGGAAGTCACCATCAGATCTGTAATCAGGACTGTTTCATTCAAGCAAAGCTCAATTGTTATTTGTTTAGCATAAACACAGCGTATAAAACATTTGATTTATAGCAGAGTAAATATATAACTTCTTATGTTGTTTACTACAGCTAAAAATCAAGACTATCAGATGATGCATTTTAAATCTTATTGTCTAATTTTTGAGTCGGTGTGAATTGTAATCCTAGTTTTCTACTTTTAGACATGTTTAGTGTGGTTGCTTCAGCAGCCTATCTGCTTCAGGTTTGATTTCTTGATATGTGCTTAGAGATGGCTTCAAAGAAGCTTAAGTTGTTTTTTTTCCCCCCGGTTTTTATTGTCATTACACTGACACAAGTAGAGAGCAACGAAATTCACTCTGCACTCTGGGCTGCCATCGTGGGGTGCCCGGGGAGCAATCGGGGCAAAGGGTCTTGCTCAGAGACCCAAAGTGGCCGTCTCTGGAAGTCGTTTCGAACTCATAACCTCAGGATTCTAAGCCCTATGCTCTCACCACTAGGCCGCCACTCCCCTAATTTGTTGCTCCTCTCACATCAAGAATATGTTTTCAGGGACAGAACTGACACCAATTGGATTTTCTTTAGTTTTTGTCACATTTTCTGTAGGGATGCACTGATATATGAACATCTGGACCAATATTAATGTTGCGTTTTTGGTCGATATCCAACATTAACTGATGGTAAATACTTTGATGTTACATTTGATATTGTTTTTCATTGTGGACACTGTAAAAATCTGCCCACAGTGCTGACATTACTGACGTGCTTCAGTTGAACGGCCACTGTTTACATCACACTGTCAAATGACCGGTCCACTTCCCTTCTGAGAAAAAAAAACAAAAAACAGCAACTTAAGTAGAACTTAAGATAAAAGTAGTCATTGGTTGTTAATATCACCCCATGTTTACTTATTGGACCAACCATTGGTGATAAGGCTTCTATATGGTGCATCAATTGTTTTTTGTAAACCTTAAAGGTAATTATTTAAAAAATCCAGCAAGTCAGTAATTTTCTAAACCGACAATCAACATTTAGTGTCACTTAACCCATTTTCCCTTATTCTGATGTTTGGTTTCAACTTCAACGAGTAGTTATATGATGTTTATATTATGTCTGGAGATGAGCTAATTCTCTGGTTGTGTTTAGCAAATCATGTAGAGGATGGTGAGCGTTTTTGTGAAGGTGCAAATTAAAGATTTATAACCCAAAGAACTTTCAACCAGCTGTCCACCATGGTGCTGGGAACATGATGCTGCGGGCCTTTTCCACTGCCAGCATTACTAGTGTATTGCACTACCAAGGCAGAATGATGGAAATTCTCTGAACTTGCAACAAATCAGTGGAGATTGCTGAAACATTTGTTTTCAAATCAAAGACAGATCCCAGTGTTGAACCTGACTGCAAATGTTCCTTACCGTTTAGTTGTTTTTTTGTGCCTGGAAGTGATCCGGCTCAATAAACACTGGAATTATGCAGCCAGAATTAAACCATTAAAGGGCTGCAAAATGTGGTCAGGGTGCAACTTCTAAAGGGGCATCTATACAAGTATCTGGGGAGGTGTATTTATTTAAACCTGTATTTCTAGTTTTGACAATGGTCAACATTCACAAAAATATGTAATTTGCCCTCCCGAGTCAAGGTTTGTTTACAATGAAAGAACGGTCTGAATAAATGATACGAAACACTAGATTGTCACAATTATTTTATCCTACTAAATCATGTCAACATGAATAAAACAAAACACCCTTGTTTGTTACTAGAAATGTATTAAAACTGAAAACATAAATACAAATTCAGGCAACAGATTCTCGTCAAAATAAGCAAATCTATTGCATAGTTTCAATCTCTTCACACAAAAACACATCAAGTTGTTTATTAAAAGGATTTTATCTTTACATAAAGCTGAAGATCATTTCATTATTGTTTCTGACAACACATACGGTAAGTCGAGTTAACCCTCCTGAGGATCTGAAGCCAGTCAATGTAGTGATATCAATGGATAACAATAATAAGCTTAAGACACCCAAAGCACTCTCATTGGCTCATTAAAGTAAAAAAAAAAAAACAAGTAACACATCAATATCTTCGGAGTGAAATCAAATACTAATAAATTCTCAATGGATTTAAATAAAAATACAGTATAATACAAAATGAAAGCACTTCGATTAGTTGTGACCCTTTAATACCCTTCTAGAACACTCACACGAAACAAATAAATTGGTGTTCATTGGACGTTCAATTCACAGTTAAAGATGCGTTTGTACCTACAGATTTCTCAAACATCTCTTTGAAATTTTTGTTTGCCTTAAATTCCCTTTACATTCAGCAGTCCGGGTTCTTTTTGCACGCTAGAAAGGTTGAATACAAAACTAAAACTGCTATTCACCTGCACATCTGTTAAATCAAAGCAACCAGCTGGTTGGGAACATCTTTTAAGGCTTTATGTGTATTGTAAAGTATAATAGAAGGAAATGTTCATCTGTGGATACTTCGGCAGAAATTATGCCTGATGCTGTTTTTTTACCTCCCTTTGTTTTATTAAGTAGGATTCAAACCAACCGTTTCTGGGAAACAAGAAAAAGATGCTTCATCTTTTTATAACTGATGGGAAAGAACTGAGGTCGATGCACAAAGCAACAACCAACATTTTACTTCGGTCTCAGCCCAGAGCTAGATTACATGTAGCACTCTTGTGTTACATTCACTGGTGCCGCTTATTCAGCCACTTCAGCTATTATGAATAAATAAATCTGTTATAAACATAAAAAATTTAGAAAAAAAAATTAGTGTGTGCAGCTGAGGGAGTTCTGGTTTCATTAACTTTTTTTTTTTTTTTTTTTTTTCAGGAAGGGAGAGGTGATGGGACTCTGTTTGGATCAGGATTCCTGAGAGAAGACTCGGGTTCGAGCTCAAAGCTGACATTTACAAAGGAGGCTCCGGACCCTTCTGGCTGCTCCTTCACTGCGGCAGGATTTTCATTCTCGCCTCTCCGCTGTGCTGCGAACGAGCGCTCAGCCTCATCAGCGAGACGGTTCTCCTCTTCTTCCTCCTCCTCCTGCAGGAAAAAAAAAAAAACAGAAAAATGTGTTACATTTCGAAGATGTGATGTTCCTCTGATGTAGCTGACATGTGCATTCGAGGGACCGTACCTCTTTCTTTATGCGGTAGTACTCATCAATAGCATACTGGTACTTAGGAGTGGTGATCCCGAACAAAGAGGCTAGTTTCTCCCCCATATAGTCACACACTGAGACAGAGAACCTAATCAATTATCACTCATTTTACAAAGAAACAATTGTGAGCCATAGTGATTAAATAGGACCCTACCTGAGATAGTGGAGGTTGCCATCCTCCACATATGGAACCAGAAATAAGGACCCCAGGTCAGTTTGGACTGGAACAAATATACAAGGGCACAAACAAAATAGGTCTTTAACATCAGCATAATTCTTTTATAAAGAGAAACACATTCTGAAAATCTAGAAAACATCCAAACAGGTGCAACCTGCCTATAAAAAACTTATTCCTTATTTTATTAATAAGTAAATTATTGTCAGGTTAAGGGCTTATGATAGTATGGAAGACTGTGAATTGTTACTTAGTTACTGAGTGGTCCTAAATTACTTTTTCGATTTTAGATAAAATAAATTTTTTCTTTTAATTTGGAACTAATGAAGAGTTAAAAATAATTAACAATAATTGAACTTTATTGATCTCACATTGGAGAAATTTACCTCTGCATTTAACCCATCCCCTTGGAGAGCATTGTGTGGCACCCAGGGCGCAGTGTGGAGTTAAGGGTCTTGCTCAGGGACCCAGAGGGGAGGCAGTGGAGTTTGAACCGGGTACTTGCAAACTTCTCAGAGCTCAATGCACTGCTCTTACCACTAGGCCGACATTCCCCTCCTCTATTAAGCGATCATAAACTTTGATCCAGAAACTTTGATCACAAAATCAAAGTTTGGAGTTCCACTTTGAGATTAAAAGAGATGTAAAGAGTAGGTAGACATGTTTTCTCCTGCTGACCAGCTTCATAGTATATTGATATAGAAACTATATAGAAAATGCAATTGCTTGAATGCAATTGTTTGAAAATTGATAGACTTCTTAGAGGAAGCTAAAGTACTGACAGCATGCTCTCCTTACAGGATGCATAGCAGTATAAAAAAAAAAAAACTAAAAGCAGAGCATAAAGTGTCCAGCTAATCTTTTCACCTTTGGAGCCTGTTTATAATCTGATTTAGTGATCGCTAGTGAAGAGACAGTAAGAGCAAATCATGGCAGCGGCACCGAGCTGAGGCATCTGTAGTGGGAGCATCCCCACATGCCGTAGCTAGGTGCCGCTGCCATGATTTGCGCCAGCCCACGCTATGCTAGTGACAGGCAGGGACGGAGCTAGATGGGGGGCCAGGGGTCACCCTTAGTCAATCATTGGCAACCCCTGTGGCCACCCCTACGATTTCTTTCCCTCTAATTTAGATGTTGACAACAATATTAACAATTACTTTACAACAAAAACACTGGTTAATTATGCACATCAATATACCAACATTAAAGATGATGAGTACAGAATCCCTGCTTTTCAGAAACAGATTTTGTTTTATGGGCTAAAGAGAAAATGTCTCTGTCTCACTTAGGTGTCTTCAGTGAAATCAAAGATAAATAACTGTTTTAATAAAAACTTATTAAATAATCAATTTATGTAGATATTAGTACTTTTAAATATCAATTTTAAGCAGAATGATTACTGATAAAATGAGGTAAGCAATGACAATGGAAAAGATGTTCGTCCCAGAACTCAGACCTAAAAGAATTGTATCCATTTTGTGTCTATTTGTTAGAAAAGGCTGTGGGAAAGTATAGTTTGTCTTTATTTAAAAAATATGGATGTTTTGCTCCTTAATTTTCCAGTTGGAACAGTAGATTGACCGTGATGTTTTGGTGCTTATCTACTTTCATCCACCCCTCTATTGCCTGGCCACCCTTATAAAAATGTTTTGGCTACGCCTCTGGACAGGGCAGCCCAGGTNATATATATATATATATATATATATATATATATATATATATATATATATATATATAAAATAAGAAGGTCTGTGTCATGATCACTTTAAATAAAAAATAAAGAACATTTGAGGTCCTTCGATCCTACCGAATCCACAGCAACGACCTCCTGTTTCACATGTTTCTCTTCTTCCTCCTCTTCGTCCGTGCTGTACTCCTCCATGGTGTCCCCGTTGGCGAAGTGAATGATCCTCCGGGGAACCTTCACCTTCCCCGCACTGCATTCCGCAATCTCCACGGTCTCAAACTCTTTAGATCCTCCTGAACGCTGCTAAATAAAAAAAATAATTATAAGAGCCACAGCGAGAAATCATAATCAAGTGTATATAGAGTTTTGTTAGCCGTTAGCTTCACGGCTAAGGAAGTGCAACCAACAATCAACAGAATTAACTCATTATTTTAAAGACGTTTTAAAGTATGTTTTTTTATATATATATATATATATATAAACTCACCCCCTCTGATTCCATGTTTTATCCCAGTAAATCGTTAACATTAGTCAAAAAAGGGACAAGTCTGCCATCAGTTTCAGTCCCTCTAACCAAATACTACAGACGTTGGAGCTTCTTCCGGTCTTTCAAAATAAAACAGTGATATGGAGCGACTGGAAAAAGAATTCATGGTTTCCTATGATTAAACAAATATTCAAAACATTTGATGAAATATGAATTTAAATACATATTAAATGAACCTAAATAAGTGTAACTGTAAACAAAATTGATAGACTTCTTTCATTATGTTTAAAAAACATAATGAAAGAAGAGTTTGATTTGATTTTCACATCTATTTTTGGTCGCATATTTGATAAAGATATATATATATATATATACCGGTATATATATATATATATATATATATATAGGGCTGCAGCTGTTATTGTTATAAGTGGGTTTTTCTATCAGCTAAAGGCATGTTTTAGAATCTCTATACTTCAGTTAATGATTAATCGATTACTAAATGAGTTGATAATTATTTCAATAAGCGATCAGTCATGATTAATACGATTAATAGAATAGAATAGAATAGAATAGAATAGAATAGAATAGAATAGAATAGAAAATCTCTTTATTGCCCCACAGTGGGGAAATTCTGGTGTTTACAGCAGCAAAAAGGTCATAGAAAAAAATGGTGAAACAAATGTGAACCTTAGAAAAAAGTATAAGAATAACATAATAATGAAGAGTTAAAAAAAATGAAATAAAATACTGTACTGTAAAGCGTTTTAACAATATAAATACTGTGCACCCGGAGAATAAATAACAGCTATACATACAGCTATGGACATTTTTACAGTATTAGATATTTTTCAAAAAAATAACAGCAAAATGTTCAAAATGACAGCAGCATGTTATTTAACTGAGGTAGAAAGGATTTACCAACTTTTTAAAGTGTTGTTTCAGGCCTTTGAAAATATATATTTATATATATACATTTTCACCGCTAGATGTCACTGCTTTACCCTCACATTTCCCTACCCCGGAAGTGCGCTTGTTGTGTTTTAGGTGTGAGCTTGACGGTTATTTTAACCGGGGGGAGAGAGAGGGGAGCCTGTTGTGGTGGTTCTGGTCGAGTCCAGTCCCCCCTTGGTCACGAAACATGACGGCGAGGAAGTCTGGCTCACGACTGGAGTCAGAGATAGAGCGGTGCCGCTCGGAGAGCCAGTGGGACAAGATTCCGGAGCTGGTTCGGCAGCTGTCGGCGAAACTTATATCCAACGGTAGGAAGCTGATCCAGCAGCTGTAGCATTATTCATCAGGCCTCTCTTACCCCGGCCTGGGTCTTTCATACTTCCTGACAGCAACATGACACAGAGGTGTTAGCACTGTGCTTTGCTGAGAGCATATAATAGAAAATAATCAATTAGAAATAATGTTTCCACTTTACACTACCACACCTTGGATTATAAGATATGACCTGGTCTGGGTCACCACTGTCCATACAAATATGCTTCTCTTTAGTTTGTTGCGGTTATATTTTAATTTAAGCTTATTAGTTATGACAAATTATTATTATTATTATTATTATTAGATCTTGTTATTTTCGTTTGCCCTCGTAATTCATGAAATTGTTTCTGGATGCCAGGAGGTATCGTAATGTGTTTGAGTTTACTTTGTACAGTTGCTTTTGCTGGGTTTAATTGGAGCCGAAGTATTTTGATCAACCTACTAATTCGGTCTGTGTCTTCAGATCGGCCCTTCAAGCCGACATGGTTTAGCCGAAACAAAAATTAGACTTTCTTTCTCCAGATCCTCATGCTAACAGTTATAGTGACGTATCGTAATGGGAATATTTTGATACCGATGGTGGCAATAGAAGCGATCCATTCAGAATCTGTTTTGTTTTGTTTTTCTTTTTGGTTTCTTTTTTAAATACTTATTTTTCTAGGTTAATGTGGATCATAGATTGTTCACCTAAATAATTGTGTAGGGACATAAAAATGTGAAATAATTAGGCTTTCTAATTTCCATTAAAAAAAAAAAA
>NW_015150474.1:1084495-1124873 GCF_000732505.1 Cyprinodon variegatus
TATATAGAATAGAGAATCCCTTTATTGGGGGAATTCTGGTGTTTACAGCAGCAAAAAGATTATAGGAAAAATGGTCACACAAAGGAGGACCTTAGAAACATAGTAGTGAAGAGTTAAAATAAAATAGTGTTTTAACAATATAGATACAGCTATGGACATTTTTGTAGTAATGCATATTTGATAATACTAGCAAAATCAGAGATGTGCAAAATGACAGCGGAATGTTATTTACCTGAATAAGGTAGAAACTGTGCAAAATCAGCATGAATGTAACAACTTATTTAGGTTGTTGGGAACAGTGATTGTTATAGTCTTATAGTATGGAGCTAAAGAAAGTACAGATTTATATTCATTGGTTAAGCATTTTGGTACTCTTTTTTTCTTTTTAAATAAATGTTGATACAGTTGTATATAAACTTGTATCTCTCAGATAAAAAAAGGCAGCACTGTTATGCTTCAGTCATTTAGAAGGATGCTTGAAAGTGAGTCTTTAGAACCTACGAACCCATCATATAAAGCATGGTGGTGGCAGCATCATGCACTTCCAATAAGCTGCAAATTTAAGCTTTACAATTTAAATGTCACCATTTTCATCTATATGTGTAATTTAAGCAGTACATTTTATTTTGACTCTGTGAGGCTTAGGGTAAATCAACTGTAGATTCCAACTTGCTTCAAGTCTTGCTTTTAGAATTCATTGTAGTTTGTTGGACAATCATGGGAAGAGAAGAGTTTTAAGAAAATCAAAGAAAGTCAATGATATTATGACATACTTGCCCATTTAAAGTGCTTGCAAACCTTCAACCACTGCTATATATATGTTTGTAAGCCTCTTTGATTAAAGCTTATCTGGAAAGAAAAAGTCTCTGCTCACAGATATCCATCCTTCTGTGCAAGTTATCTGTGGAGTACAATTTGTTTATTTTCTCATCTTTACAATCTTGGATATGATCGACTATGACCAAGCTCTTTTGATAAGCATCAAGCCCTTTTTTGGTAATTTTGAAATGTTTTTTTCTTGAATAATCCTTCTGTTATGAAATGAAACTTGATCCTCTGGATTTTTGAGCTCTGGTCAGGGACTCGGATCACCTAATTCTTCTTGGTATGTGTGTGCCTCTCTGTTACTCTTATCCTCTGACGTTTATGCAAAAGGACTAGCCTCTGATGAGGTATATTTATAAAAAATAAAAAAAATCTTCTGGTGTTCTATCTGGTGCTAGCACTATGCTCTGTCTCTCTACACTCAAATAAAATCTCGGCTTTAAAATCAGCATCAGTTTCCTCGGCTCTTAAAATGCTGTTTGTTTTTTAGATGATTTAGGTGAGTTGCTGTTGGGAGAATCTAAGCTCCAGACTTACTTGAAGGAAAATCCCATCAAACAGGGCTCCAGCCCCCGGGGTCCACGACCCAAACTGGTGGAGGTGAGGAAGCACCTTACTGCTGCTCTAGACCGAGGAAACCTCAAGGTAAACCCTGAAGAGAATGACAGATACATTAAAGACTATCTGACTTTTTTGCTTGTTTTAAACTCTTTTTAATCTGTATTTTTTATTCCAGGCTGATTACTTGCAGGAAGCCAGTCTTTTGATGGCCAAAATCTGTTACATAGAGGGGGAATACAAAGATGCTTTAGGTAACCTTTTGGTTTATTTTTCATTTCCTGGTTTTATTACTTTAAACACCTCTGGACTCTGTTAATCTTTTTTTTTTTACTTGCTGATGATTTACCTATGTACTTGATCTCAGGTCCTGGTTCATTTCATTTTCCTTGTTTTTTAACCTTTTCAGTATCCCTTATATTTGTGCCCCTGAAAAAAGCATCAGTCAAAAGGCCGCACATTTGCAGAATACATTTTCGTCAAAGATCAAATCAAAGATCACCGTAAATAGATGGTAGATATTTTGCTTTAGATAGATCAGGTTTTAAATATGGAACTAGGGCTTTGCAAAAATTAGAAAAAGATGTAATTGTAGAGATTGCAAAGACGATACTAGTTTTTATCAACACGGAATAGATGGAGGGTAAAATGGATGTAATGAAGACTGAGTAATATTTTAAAAAGCTAGATAATCCAAAAGCAGATGAATGGGGTGGTCTATGGTTCACGAGCTGGATTGTTTTTTTGTTTCTTTTTTTATTTCTTTTTTTTTTTTTTTTTACGAATGGGTAAATGATGAGAAAATGATAGATGGATGGAGAATAGAACAAATTCCAGATTTTTAGTTGCTTGGTGGGTGGAGAATGGAAACACTATGAGGAACAAATGGATTAAGTGAAGGTTTGTATGACAGATATATGAAGAAAACTCCTGCTTAGCAAAGGGCATAGAGAATAGAGTCTGGAAACGGTCATTCATTGACACCCGATTTTATTCAGACCTGAAAAATCCCCAGAGTCTAATAATGCCCAGAAATGCCCCCCTATGGCCCCTTGGAAGAGCCGAAGCTTGTGATTTAATAGGCTTCCACATTACTGGAGTTGAATGGAGATACGTTGTTTCCCCAGGTCATTACAGCCGGGTGAACCTGGATGACATGCAGCTGGTTGGAGCTCCTGTGTACAGGCTGTCCATGATAGCTGAGGCCTACGCTACCAAAGGTAAACAAAGACACACTCAGGCATTTGTATTTAATGACCTTCTTAACACACCCCTTTACACATCCCTAATCCCATCCGGGCTAATCTCTGTTGCAGTTCCTTTTATTTCCACAAGGGTGCAGCAAAGTATCTCTGTAACCCAACTGGATTCATATCTATGCCTGTACGCCTCACCTTTGCTGCTGTTTCTCTGATTTCTCCCAGGCTTGTGTTTAGAGAAGGTCCCATCTTCCTCTCCCTCTCTGTCGAACAAGAACTCTCCATCGACCAATCGGAGCCCAGCAGAGCGGGAGCAGGAAATCATCACCTGCTATGAAAAGTCCGGAGACATTGCTTTGCTCTACCTCCAGGAAGCTGAGAAGGTTTGTACTCGAGGGGAAGACTACAACAGGAACAGTCAAAAGTTTATCCAAGAGGAGAAGATGCTGTGCCATTCTTGTGGGAATGTGATGAACATAATTGTGATCAAATTTGACATATTTGCGTCTTCTCTTAATGGCCTGCTGACAAGCATATCAGTCCTTAACACAGAATCACATAACTTAAGGAAGCACAGCAAAGACGTGAAGCTAAAGAAAGACCCTGTTTGTTAGTTACTATTTTGTTTTTTTATTTAGCATTTCTCTCCCATTCTGTTGTGTGCCTATTTCTGTAGGCCTTATCAGCAGGCATTCAGAACCGCAGCCCAAAGCCAGGACCAACATCTCAGGATCTGGAGCTGGGCTACTTCCTAGAGACAGGCCTGCAGAGAGCCCACGTCATCCACTTCAAGAATGGGTGAGATATAAAAGTCCAGACGTAAACATGATTCTGTTTCAGGTCCCAGAAGAGAACAATCAAACAAAAACATGTTGGCAGCTGAAAAGCTCTCACATGGTTCCTGGCGACCAGTCACATTAAAGAGATTACACTCTGTCCTCACAGGTGCACTTTCAACCCACTTTGCAGTTTTGATCGTATAAAACTGCAAACATGGTTATGTGAGGAGAAAAGTGTGAATAAAACTAAGTGAGAATCACATTTCAGCTTGGAGGTTTTCTCACAGTTTTACGTGGTGCTTATGTTCAGAAAGGTTAAATTATATTAAGTCTTGCTGCAGCTGTTGAAGCTTCAAGTTTAGCAAACTAATCTAAAGCGGGAGGTTTTATTCTTTCATTCATCCAACCGACCTTTGGTTTATCCATCTGTCCAGCCAGCAGTCCGCCAAGGCTGACCAGTAAGAGCTTTGCCCATTTGGCTCAGCTGAAAACAAACTTTCGTCCTTCTTTTCAGACGGATCCTAAAACTGCATGAGCACTGAGCCTAGTTTTTAGTTTGAGACGCACAGTGTGGATTTAAAACGGAGCAGACTCGTTTCCCATAAGTAAGAATCTCAAGTTAGCACAGAAGATCAACAGTTCTGCTGACAGAAGTTAAAGATTATATTAGCTGTCAGACCTGAAACCCGACGCCATAAAAGCCTCTGCATTATTATCTTTACCTGTTAAAGTCACAGACTGGCATGCCTGTCTTTGGTACATAAAATCAAACAGGTTCTCCGAATGGCTTTGCTGTTTCTCATGGTCTGCACCGTCTGATATTTCTGATTCCTCTCTCTTTGTGTTTTTCCTCCCTTTTAGAAACCTGACGCAGGGTGTGGGCAGGTTTCGGGAGATTCTCCGGGCTGTTGAAACCAGAACCACCCAGAATCTTCGCATGGTGAGAATTTGTTGGTCATCCTCAGTTTGTACCTGTTGATAAAAAAGTCATGATAATTTTACTTCGTTTTTGGAGAAAATTTTGCAAATTTACTTACTAATGCTTTAACTAATCTGTCATTTAACCATGTGTAGACAATAGCCCGGCAGCTGGCAGAGATCCTGCTCCGAGGGATGTGTGAACAGAGCTACTGGTCTCCTCTGGAGGATCCTCCAACAGTGTCACCGTTGGATAATCCCACACAGAAAGGGCTTACCTACAGCAAGAACTACACCCTAAGCCGACGCCCACGAGTATACTCGGGAGAGAAGTAGGACACTTTTATGACCTTTGTTGGTACGAATTATTGAAAAGGCTCTATCTGGTCTTCTCAACCTTGTCCATCTGCATCTTTCTTCTGCTTTTTTCAGTCTGTTTTGTCCCCAGGAGAACACAGAGGAAGCCCTCCTGCTGCTACTGATTAGCGAGTCCATGGTTTGTAGAGTGGCACCTTTGAAACTATAGACATCAGCTTCTGTTTCTACATCCGTGTCTGTTTGTGCTTCAGGCCAACCGGGACGCTGTCCTGAGCAGGATTCCTGAGCACAACAACGACCGTATCATTAGCCTACAGTCTGCCTCTGTGGTGTATGATCTGCTGACCATAGCTCTGGGCAGGAGGGGGCAGTATGAGATGCTGTCAGAGGTAAAATGAAAACGTACACTCAACACACAATTAGACTCCTGAAATGATGTTTCTGAGGTAAACTAGAAGGAGAGGGAAAAAAAAAACAGGTTCTGTTGCTGTCTCTAGTGTTTAGAGAGAGCTATGAAGTTCGCATTCGAGGAGTTCCATTTGTGGTACCAGCTCGCCTTGTCGCTAATGGCTGCTGGCAAATCCGCTCGTGCTGTCAAGGTTCTCAAGGAGTGCATCCGCTTGAAGCCAGACGACCCAACCATCCCACTGCTGGCTGTTAAAATGTGCATCGGTCCCCTGCACTGGGTAAGAGGGGCAAAGCTTGGCTTCAATGCACATAATGTGTCCAACAACATCTTTCCTTCAGTTCTATCTCTTTCTTATATTTTTTTTTTGTTTGTTTGTTTTACATCTATATGCCCTGAAATTTCAGTTGGATGAAGGTGAGAAGTTTGCAAAGATGGTGATTGACATGGAAGAGAAAGCAGCAGAATTCAGAGGCAAAGGCTACTTGGCAATCGGTCTGGTTTACAGCCTCAAGGCCACTGATGGTAAGTCTGTTTAGTAATCTAAACCCAAGGTTGGCTCTACAAAGCCGTACCGAACAAGCCTAGATCTAAAATCTGTGCAAGATAAAAACAAAAAACTGGAATAATGCCTGTTATGTGCATAGCAGCCCAATACCTCATGCTAACTACCAAACACGGAGGTGAGGGAGTGATGATTGGGCTTACTTTGCAGCTGCATGATCTGAACACCTTGTAGTCAATGGGTAAACCATAAACACCTCTGGGCATCAAAGTATAGTAGACAAATCTGAGGTTTGGTCATCAGAGGCACACCAACCGTAAACTCAACAACAAATCTCCAACAGAAAGGTTAAAAAAAAAAAAAAAAAGAATCAAGGTGTTATTATGCTTGAATCACTTTTTAGGAGTCTACAAACTTCTCTAACCTGAGGGAATAAAACTGCTGAGTTACTGCTACTAAAGATGGATCTATTAGCTGTTGGCTCATTTGGTTTTGGACCTTTTCTTCTGTTGCGGCTCTTATCTGAATGTTTTCTTTCATGTGTTTGTCTGTATCT
Source organism: Cyprinodon variegatus (assembly GCF_000732505.1). NCBI lineage: Eukaryota > Metazoa > Chordata > Actinopteri > Cyprinodontiformes > Cyprinodontidae > Cyprinodon > Cyprinodon variegatus. The sequence continues at coordinate 1,090,560 of NW_015150474.1, forward strand.
CCTCAGCTTCACTTCGGAGCACACAGGAGGAGTACCAGAGGAAAGCTTTGGGAGCCTTTCAGAGGTTTTGCAGTGTTTCTTTAGTTTTTAAAAAGTTGTTTTTTAATCTAGCATGTCTAAACTTTTTTTTTTTCTCTTTTATCTGCAGAGCACAGAGTCTGTCTCCCACTGACCATCTGGCAGCTTTTTATCTGGCTTTGCAGCTTGCTGTATCCAGACAGGTAACACCAATAAACTGAACGAAAAAATGCATTTAAGACACAATAAAAATATTCCTACTTACCTATCTACCACTTAAATAGTGGTTTATTCTGTCTCTAGTGAACACTTGTAGTCTGTGTGTGCCCGTGCTTAGATCCCCGAGGCATTAGGATATGTTCGACAGGCGCTGCAACTCCAAGGAGACGATGTCCACTCCCTCCACCTGCTGGCCCTGCTTCTCTCTGCCCAGAAACACTACCATGATGCTCTTAACATCATAGAGATGGCCCTGTCAGAGTACCCTGAGAACTTCAAGTAAGGACCCCCCCGTCATACATCATTTAGTGTCTGACTAACATTGTGGCAGACCCTGAGCTGATTGTACTCCTCTGTGTAGTCTGCTGTATACCAAGGTGAAGCTGGAGGCCATGTGTAGAGGACCAGAGGAAGCTCTGCTCACCTGTAAACACATGCTGCAGATCTGGAAGAGCTTTTACAACCTGACTAACCCCAGGTAAACACAGGGACACTTCACTAGTGCAAAATTAGTTTTAAAGAAACTAAATGCTTGTTTATCTTTGATGTTATGAGTCGTACAGAAACACTGTCTGTTTTTATGTCCATGCAGCGATTCAGGCCGTGGCAGCAGCCTGTTGGACCGAGCCATAGCAGACAGACGACAGCTCAATGCCATGACACTGCCCGACTTCAGTGACCCTGACACTGGTAGGCCTAAACGCACATCTCCAAAATAAGTCAAAGGGCTGTCAAAAGAAAGTCTTTCTGCTCTTCTCTCTGTATCCAGTGCCTCGTTAATGATTCCTTTCTGTTTTAATTTCTCTATTTTAGTCTCAGGTTCTTCTTCTTCCCTCTCTGGTTTTGAACCAGTTTCTCCAACCTCCCCATCAACAGTGTCCACCCTTTCCTCCCCGCTGTCCTCACCTTCATCACCTCTCTACTTTTTCCAGCCTCCTCCCCTTGTCGCTTCAGCCAGAAACCCATCCAGCCCCCCTCCCCTTTATTCTCCTCCGCCCTCCTGTCCTGGTCCTCTTCCAACACCCACCAAGACCAGGACCCACACGTTTTACAACCACATCGTTCTGCGACAGCTCTCCAACTGTAATGAGCATCCTTGTGCACCCTTTCCTTGGCATGGTGTGCGGAGTGAGCTACGATAAAACGCCTAGTTTGCAGACCTGCACGTTCTTTTCTCACAACTCCTTATAGTACAAGCTTTTAGCGTGTAAATATTTGTAAAACGTAAAAAAAAAAATAATAATAATAATAGGCATACTAGATTATCCCAAAGATACAGATCTATTTATTGAGGAGGGAGCTGAAACAAAGCACGGTTGCTGTAACGATACAAGTTTATGGAAACCCACAATTCTGTGTCAAACACCGACATATTTCCTTTTTGCTGCAAGGCTTTTCACACCTGGCATTAAATTCCTACCGCAATGATCATAACTCACTTACACACTTCACATGCCAAAAAAAAAAAAAAAAATTTAGTAACATAACACAGATGATCTTGAGGCCTTTTGAAAAGTTGCAATGGGTGTCTGGAATCTGAAGCAGGGTAGATGAATTGCAAGAATTTGATCGGTTATTTTATTTGGATACTGAGGGCTTTTTAAAAGAAGCTCTGTGCTGATATCTATGAAATCATAGATCGACAGTGCAGCACATCTAAATGTGCATAAAAACAATGTATTCTAAAAACAAAAATAGCAATATATAAAAATAGCAATATATACATTTATTTTCTCCTAAGGTTGTAAAAGTGCTGCATTTTGGCGTGCTTCAATGGTACAGTGGTTAGCGCGCATTACCCATGTACAGAGGCTTTTATTTATCAATACAGCTGACCCGGGTTTGAATTCGCCCTGTGGTCCTTTGCTGCATGTTTCTCCCTCTCTCTCCCCTTTCCTGTCAGTCTATGGTCGAAAAAACAAGCCACTATAGTGCCGTAAAAACTAAAAAAAAAATAAAAATAAGCGCTGTTGTTTGTATGGGAAGCTGGAAATTTCAGCCAAACTTGAAGATTTTGGTTCTTGGTTTATAATGGTGGGAATCCTGCATCTCCGTAAACGGCGGCCATAGATTTAGTCATAGTGCAACCTTGATTGTTCTGCAAACTGTGTTAGATTCAAAGTTATGCCTCGGATGTTTTGCTAGATTATCATTTTACACAGAGAACAGTTTAAATCCATCTTTAAAGGTCTTTAAATATAGCCTGTCTGTAAATGTAAGCAGTCCAGTCAGATCAGAGTTTGGTCCTTCAATCTGGATTAATAGAACTAATGCTGAAATAACTCATCTGAACACGAGTGTTCCTACTTGTATTTAGTAAAGTTGGATAGTTAAGAAGAGGAAGACTGAAAACTCATTTAGAATTAAAAGCTGTGAGGAATGAAAGTATTTTTATTACTACTCTACATCTTTCTTTTCCTTTCACATTTTTGTCATTTAGACAGCAGACCCCTTCCCCCATATTGTCCTTTAATGTCCTCTGTGTGTGCATGTTGTTCTAGTTGGGTGGCCAGATAAACACTACGAACCCAGAAAGAACGAAGGAAAACATTTTTTTCCTAAGTTAATTGTAGTTTGCAATCATTTATTTGACCAAACGGGATTATTAACATGTGATCTTGTTTGTGTTTTTAGCACCATATTAAGAATGAAAACCTTTGTTTTCCTCTTTATTCTTTCTCTGTTCCTTCCTCCTCTCCATCATTAACAAGCATCTGTATTTTTCCATCCTTTGGCTTTTTATTTTCCAAGGCGGCCCTCAGGACGCTAACACTCTTGGTTTTCCCTCCATGTTTTCTGTTTGTAAGTAGCCTTCCAAGTATCTTTTGTCATTTCATCCTACTTTATTTTGCCCTGCCTACTTGATTTTTCCTGGTTAGGCTCAGATAAAAGTTTTCATTTTGTAATCTTGCTTGTAGCAGATAATGGTGCTTTACTAATTTCTACCAACTTTCTTTATAAAGCGCTTTAAAACCACCATAAAGCAACAGAGGACTGATATTTTTTTTTTATAGTGTATGAATGATTAATTAATCTGATATATTTATCATCTGACAAGAATTCTTAACATATCTAGAGAAAGAATATATCATAAATGTAATGATTTATTTTTTCTTTTTTATAAAGATGGGGAGAAGTCTTCTGATAATGCTGAATCTTCATCAGATATTTATTGAATTATATGTGTGATTAACTGAACTAAGATATATTTACCAATGTTTATGTTTGACATATTGGCATAAACCAGAAAAAGGGCCAAGATAAAGTCTAAGAGCAAAGACAAAAAAAAACCCATAGAAATATAAAAATATATGAAGTATTAAATATTTATATTAAAAAACGGATGTCCAGGGTAATGAAGGAGGGTATTATTGTTGAATGAATGTATATTTACTTTTTGTCAAAAAGTCTAATGAAGAGTGATTAAAGTCACATCTCTTATAAATAACTGTTAATTTATCTGATCTAAATGAAAGTAGAAATTATTATAAGTTTTTACTTTTATTTGTTTAGAGAGACGCAGAGTTTCCTCATCTCACATCAGACAACTGTTAGCTGCTGGGTTAAACTATGAACGGTTGCCCAGTTCAGATAGAGATCTGTTTTCAAAAATGTTTGCAGAAAAAAATCGAAAAGAAAATGACAGACTGTGCATGACAGAGAAATCAAACTTGATGACAAGGCAACAGGAATCATTTCTGTGACTTTAGGAGAACACTGATGGTTAAATGATTTAGATGCTTTTTAAGTTTTTGTAATATATTCAAAATTTTGTTGACTTTAATGTTGTTGTTTTTTTTAAAGATTCTGTTAAACCTGAAGCGTAGTTTATCATACTATTGTGGAGTAGGAAGTAGATTTTTCCAACATTCATTTCCTCTTTAAGGATAGGAAAAAGCCAACAAATCACGAGCGACTCCAGGAAAGAGAGCAGGAGCTAACTTCCTGTTTGTGAGCCCAACCATTTGTTACACATGTCTGGCTTTTAGACTGAACATTGAGACACTTGTCTCTAACAACTTGTACTTTACAGTATATGTAAGACAAACTTTAAGAGGGGATGCAAAAAAACAAAGATGTCATTCAGAAGATGTGTCTGTCTTATCTTGTGTTATCTTGTGTTATTTGAAGTAAAGTTTTCAGCTGAATGAGTGAAAATCACAGAGCTGCCTGCAGAAATGGATCAATCTAAAAATGGCATGAAAGAGTTTAGATCAGTTTATAGAAATAACTGTAAACTGTAAAGCACCAACACGGCGTTGGAAATGATTTAAAGTATTCACACCTCTTCAGCGTTTTCAACATCATGGTCCTCTCCAGGCACTAACAGGTTTTCTTCACCCATTCACCTGTATTTATCCTCACCTGTCCTCTCATTAACTACAACCAGCTTCCTTTTCCCTGGTGAAGAATATACCTCCACAGCGTGATGCTGCCACCACCATGCTTCACCTTGCTAGAGGTGTAAATGCTGCTTCGCCTACATGCATTTTTACTAACTGGGGACATCCTGCATCTTTGTTTTTGTATGACTGATGGCTGTTCTGTCCAGATTCTCCTGCTTGAGCTGTGAATGTCTGCAGCTCCCTCCAGAGTGTCTGTGGGCCTCTTGGCCCCCAGTAATGCGTTCCCAACCCAACCTTACAGTTTCAATAAACTCCAAGCCAACTCGAAATATATGCCAATATACTTTTTTTTTTTTTTTTTTTTTTTTTTTTTTTTTTTTTTTTTTTTTTTTTTTGCAGAAACACAATTTTAAGTTAGGCACTACTTTGCTGTTCTAAAACATAAAATCCTGACTAAATACATTAGATATCTGTGATTGTAACTTACGGAAATGTAAGCGATTGCTTTCAAAATGGCTTTTAAAAAAGAATTCCCAGCCTGCTTTTGTGGTGAGTAAACCAAACATACTTTTGTCATTTCCTCAACTTCCCCTTATCAGCAGCCATTGTTTCCTTTTTTATTTCGCTTAGAATAAGTCCTTTTATCTTTTATCTCTCTGATCTTTTACAAATGGGTGGTTCCTCTGAGTAAACCAAATTAGTAAAATAGACAACAGAGTAGACAAACCTAGAAGGTAAACAGTGCAGATTTTAAATGAGCCTTTTAGCTACCAAAGTGCTTATTGTTGCAGTCAATGCATATTTTTTTTACTCATGTATGCATCACAGTAACCGTGTGAAGTGGTGTGATCTGCATACTATTTTGAGTTTTTCAACTTTTATTTTACTGCAGGAGAAAACACAGTAGCTCCTTGTTGCGCTTCACAAGGTGTGTTTAGTGAGTTCTGCTGTTGGCTGCATAACTAAATAAAATTTTCTTTTGCTCTACTGCTTTGCAGCCGTTCTAAACGTTTAGGGCTTCTTTTGTGCGTTTTAACAATGCAATGTTTTGGTTTTTTTTCCCTCACCCTGCAGGTTCGGTGCATGCTACATCTATAGCTGCCAGCCGGGTGGAGCAGGCTCTGTCAGAGGTGGCCTCTTCTCTGCAGAGCAGCGCTCCCAAACACGGACCCCTCCATCCCTGGATGACCCTGGCTCAGATCTGGTTACATGCAGGTCTGCTTCCACACATTTTTTCTGTTATTGAAGCAGAAAGTGTTGTTCTGCATCAGAAATTGCTATTGGAGGTAAATGATGAGCCAAACATCAAGATCCTGCTCACGTTTTTAGTTGCTTGTCTTTAACCAGATGCTTTCATGCATATAAAGCCCTTTATCTCTTTTTTTTCCTATTAGCATAATCAAAATAAAGATATTTTTCTAAATTTACAGAAAATACCTGATATCTGGTTCCAATTTTACAACCTTTTTCTGTCAGAATTCTTTAGTATTAAAATTCACCTAAAAAATTTAGTAAGACTGTCTGTTCAGGCTTTTTAATTTTTTAAATTGCAAATTAGAAAACCTAGGATTATAAATCGTCCTCCAGTTGTCCATATTAATCCAACAGACATGGTGAGTGAGCTGCTGTCAGCTCTTCCTGGAAGCACAGTGATTGGATGCTATATTTCCCTGCCGGAGCCCCGACTCTGCAGCAGCAGCAGACATTTGGGAAGCAGAAAGTTAACAGAAGCAGGCGGCACATGTAAACACAGCCTTTAACAGAGGCGGTTGATGCTGCTGTTTATCCGTCCAGCTGCTTCCCCTCATCTGGCACTCATTTCCAGCTTGGCGACACGACTAATGTAATCAGCAAATTAGAGGGCAGATAGAGGGACCGTTCATTTCCTCCCTCCTGCTCTGCCGACATCACTCCCTCTTCATCATTGATGTAATAAAAGCTTTAGATAGAGTTCAATAACAGAACCCTGCTCTGCCTTCTCCTGTTCGATACCAAAGTCCCCGTAGTTGAATCTGCTTCGTTTCTATTGGTTGAATACAGCATGTCTCCATTTGGGCTTATTTTTACTCATAAAAATCTACTTTTTTTAATGGTCTGCAACATTTTCTCCTCTCTTTTTTTCCCTCCACAGCTGAGGTGTACATCGGCATGTCGAAACCTGCAGAGGCCACAGCGTGCACCCAGGAGGCTGCCAACCTCTTCCCCACCTCCCACAACGTTCTGTACATGAGGGGGCAGATAGCCGAGCTGAGGGGCAACATGGATGATGCCAAACGATGGTACGAAGAAGCCCTGTCCATCAACCCAACTCATGTCAAAACCATGCAGAGACTGGTAAGACACCAACACACCTGCTGCGTCCTTTACGATTCTGCATGTTTTTACTTTTGACCTTGGTCTGACTTTCCTGGTTTCTTTGGAGGAGCTTTACTTCAGGTATTAAACCGGTTCACATTGCAACCTTGACCAAATCATCAAGGCTGAATTACAGAGCTTTTTATATTAGATACCCATGGCTGTTTATTTCTTCATGCATACAACGCTCAGCTTGAACATTTTCCAACAGAGATCCTGTGTCTGTCGGATTGGCAAACAAGTCCAAACTAGGCAGAACAAATTCCTGTAGAAATTAACCTGTAGGTTCATCAAACTTCTTGTCCGTCGCCTCCTTCAAACTTCCGAAGATGCTCAGACAGCCTAAAACGGGTCATATATGTAGAACAATCCTAACAATACTGCTGTGAAATTCAGCATTTGAAATACACCCTGAAGCTGATCCAATCGTACATTTTTATTTTCTCCCAGAACAATGGCCAGCCATCCTAAAATGCTTTCTTTTCATCTATCCCACTGTTAAATAAAGGTCTTCAAATATTTTGGAAATGCCTTTATAGTGTTTCATGCAATCATGGACATGGCAACAGTTTCTTGCTAAAGTCATTTCATCCTGGCATTGTTTTAACCCTCAGCAACAGGCCTCAGAGCAGCACCGCTGGAAAAGCTCTCATGTATGAGGATGCATTATGTAACCTGATTACTGCTGTCCCTGTTCAATCCTGAGCAGCAGCAGCAGCAAGCATGTACTTGGGTTACGTTTGAGATTAATTCAATACATGGAAAGCAGTTGTATTGTGCCCTAGTATGTAGAATGCTGTGATGTCTGTGTGCACAGTTGTATTTGGTGACAGGAACTCTAACATGTTTTATAATCTATACATGTTTATGTTAATCACAGAATGGTTTACAACCATCGGGACCTAATTTGTGTTTTTGGGGGGGGCTTCTTTTAGGGTCTGATTCTGCACCAGCTGCAGCGCTACAGTCTATCTGAGAAAGTCCTGAGGGATGCTGTGCAGGTCAACAGGTAGGCTTCTTTTTTTGTGACTATTATTTCCTTTGCTTGATTCTGTTTCTTAAACACAATCTTTCAATAAATTTATTTTTTATCTAATGTTCTGGATGCCAGAATCTTCTTTTGCTTGCCTGCATTTAATCAGAGAAAAATAAATATGTTCCTGTCGTTTCGCAGCACGGCTCACGACGTGTGGAACAGTCTGGGCGAGGTGCTGCAGGCTCAGGGGAACGCCGCTGCCGCCACTGAGTGTTTCCTCACTGCCTTGGAGCTGGAGGCCAGCAGCCCCATCCTGCCTTTCACCATCATTCCCCGAGCACTATGAGACGCCATCATAAACCAGGGATCTGCAAACTGCTCCCTACACACATGACTAAGTGTAAACAGCTGTGCAGATGTTTCTCACACTATGTACATAAATGCAAATATAATTTTCCTCTGCTTTGTGTTGGTGTGCGCCGACATGTTTTCCTGCGTCTCGTTTGTGCACCATTGTCCTTGTACATACAATAACGTTTGCATTCGAAAGCCTAAGATTTTGTTTACACTTTATTTTGTCCAAAGAAACACAGGTTGGTTTTAAAATCCCATTACTGCCAGGAAAAAATAAATGCTTCTACGTTTGCTTTAAGAGCCAAACATCTGGATAAAACAACAGATTCACCCGCTGCTGTTAAACCAGAGCGGATTGCTGTTACTGTACCATCCACTGGAGACATGATCATTGGATCAATTAGTCAATAAATGCCAAAAAAAGATCTGTATGAATTCAGACAGATTAATGGACTATTTTATTATTTCTGTGGGAATTTTTATCATGTCAACGCATGCTGTTATTTAGATTACAGAATACAATATGCACATAAGAGAGCTGTTGCTGATAAACGGGATCTGTTTCAACAACCAGGTTTTCTATGTAAAAGCATCCATCTTGTTTGTGTCTTTGCATCCTGTCACAGCCAGGTTAGTTTTTCCTTTAGATTTTTTTTATCATAAATTTAAAGAGTTATTGATGTATATTTGATTGACCCTCATGTTTTAATATTTCAGACAGTAAGTTATGATTATACACAGTGAAGCTGTGGGCAGAGTGAGGAGATGAACGGGTTCAGTTTAATCAGAGTTGTATTTGCTGTAAATCAGTGACTGAAATGATAATAAAGATCCTCTGTAAAGCTGTGTGTGGTGTTCCCTCTGGCTGTGACCCTGGGGCCAGCGGCGTCCATTACTCTCTCAGGTGTGTCCTCCTTTGTTCCAGAGGATCACAGCGCTGACAGGTTTTGTCCTGGAGTGTCAGGAAGCCCCAGCCCCCTGCTGGACTGAAGTCTCAGCTTGTGTCTCAGGTGTCACCAGCAGTTAATCTCTCAGGAAGGTCACCCATGGGGCTGGAGACTGGCTGAAAAACGGTTTGTTTGTAGGTGATCATAAAGGATAGTTTTTAAAGGAGATCTATGCAAACACTTATTCTTTCAAAAAAAGAGAAGTGGCACCTAGATACTGATTAAATGCACTCATATTAACCATAATCAGTGTTAGCACCTCTTAAATATGTTTTTTTTTTTTTTTGGCTTAGTACAGGGTCTGCAGCCTTTAAAATTCAACCTGGCTGATAAAAGGTTTAGAGCCAGAAATAATGCAAATCTAAAAAAACTTATGTTTGATAAATGTATGATATTGGAATTTTTTTTTTTCCATTTTGAACAACAGTTTGCATCTTAAATCTGGGAAAAACGGTTCATATAGATTTTTCTCCATAGTATTTTATGTAAAAAAATAAAATAAAAAAAATTTCCAAGCTAATGACAAACATCTAAAAATGTTGTTGGTATTTTAATGTGATTCTATAGTGAAAAGTCAAACATTATTTTTAAAGCCAATAAAGCTTCCAGGGCTGGTATACCTTATTCTACTACATTAGTCGTTTCCTTATATAATTTTAGACCACTATTAAGAGCCATCGCAGATGTTCCAAAGAGCACAGGTTTTAGGCCCTGGTCTAGGAAATATACTTCTGCATAATGCAAAGGAGAAATGGATAAGCAACTGCCCATTACTCCCAGTGTAGTTATAAGCCTGTTTATTTACCATTTGAAGTCCATCACATCAGCAAATTGACCAGAAAGCCAGACTCTGCTGTGCTCATAGGTAAAAACAGCTACAAATTAAGACTCTACAGTCTTATGTTTAATGTTAAAATCTAGGAAAGGACTGAACGCCTCTCAGCACCTGCTAAGCATGGTGTGGGAGGGATAGTGATCTGGGCTTGCTTTGTTTCTGAGTTATGCTATAGACTTCCCAAACTATTTTGGGTGAATATGTTTCTCCAACTTTTCAACTAAAGCTTGATCAAAACACCAACCAGACACCAAGAAGCAAAGAAATACAACAAAATGGCCTCAAAAGAGAAGAACAGTCACTCATCTACACCTGTTCATACACAGACCCTTGCAGTCACTCATGGTAAGCTAGAATCAAGCCCATGACTTTTTACTGGCAAGAGAAGTACACCTTCCATGAATGTTAGCTCCATTGAGCCATAGTTACAACATAGGGAATAAAAAAAAAAAAAGAAGCATGAAATAAGGGCAGTAATAGGTTTACAATGGTGCATAGCATTAAGATGTCATGGAGAATGTCTTTGGCAAAAGGGAGACATCTGGATGAATAATAACCATATTAGCATAAACTTGTTACTCTGACATGGTTTTCAGTAAAGATCCTAGCTTGTTATGCAGATACAGGAAGTGTGGATCTTACAGTCAATGAACGCTTTAGGTATTTTAGGGTCAAACATGAAACCATCTGTACAACAGCTCAAGCTGGACCTAAACTGGGTCAACACAACCCATGTTCCAAAACAGCAGCTGCAACAAATTTCCTGATAAAGCGTTAAATTAGAGCTGTGATGACTGTTGAGATCACAGCATGACCCAAACTTTACCTGACACTTCTATTTTAAATAATTTTCTTAAATACATATTCTCATACAGTGACATTACCAGGAATTAGTCTTGTCCCCAGTTGAAAGCAACTATACAAAAATAAAATCTACATTAGAAAATGGGACTGCCAGCACGGATCAGTATTCTAAAAACTACTCCCCAGTTACATAACTGCAGCTAGTGTGAGAAACGCATCCAGCACCTCCTACACTTATCCTGGACAATTCTGAATCGTACAAAAACCTGGTATCTTACAGTCCAGATTTATACTACTGATAGAGGTATGAATCACACTGAAAATAAGGTTGTTTCTGTAAGTTTATTATGCTGCCTCTGATTCTATAATTGTCAAAAGCTTTTCTCCTCGAACTCCCACGGTTTTCTGCTGCCCCTTTCTCCTCCATCCATGTTTAGGTTGCCTAGCAACAACTCCTCGGCAACCATTTGTGGTGATCCAGTTTTCACAACACACACCCAAATGAATCGCAGAATAATTTGTCAATTTTTAAAAATGTAAGGATTTCCAGCCTTCATGGGGAAAATCATGGTTTTATGAGGATTTTGCACAACTTATATTTAAGAATCGAGGCCCCTTTCAACGATATGTTTGGTGGGCTCTCGGCAGGACATCACAGGCAGTCAGAAAGCTTTGATTAGTCATCTTCAAGCTGCACCACCCCCGCGGATCCACAGGGAGAAAACACACGTCAACTCCTCTACAAACACAAACACCCAGCACCTTTAGTTCATGATATTTTATTGGAAAAACAAAATGTAAAGACTAGCATTGTACATCTTGGAATGCAGATCAACTGAACCGAACAGAACAGCTGGACTGGACTGGGTCGGGCCGCGCTGCACCCACACGCACACAGGCAAACTCACACACAAAAACAAGGTAGAAATGCTGCAAAGCGCCGACCCTGTCCCTCCCATTAAGCTGAAACTCACCCCCACCCACCCAAGTGGAGCCATACATGCACAGTCTACAAGACAACTGCCTGCACCAGTCTGCAAAGATAACTCTTATTTTACTCTACTCAGTGTCTGTAAACATCCGAACTAATACTTACACTGGTACAAGCATTGGTGCAAACATTGACTCAGAAACTGTGCTTGTATATAATTGCCTCTAAAGCCCGCCCATTCCTCCATATTGGATAAGACAAAGACTGCCAAAGGGGCAATACGCCCTCAAAAAAAAAAAAAAAAAAAAAAAAAGGTAAGGATAAAGTGATTAATAGACATGCCAGAAACACAAAATCTAAAATTAGTTGTTTATTCCATTTTAATTTTTCTTAAAAATATTCTGTCTCTGACATTATTTAGCCGAGCGAACATCCCATCAGTTCGCTCGCTCCCATCCCTCTGAACCAGCTCTTCCTCCTCTGAGGCCTAACAACAGCCTTCTGTCACTGAGATCTCCACAGTAACCCATGTTAACGCTGCATGCATGAAGGGAAAGGAAAACAGAACAGGACTTTAAAGAAAAGGCAGGTGACCCACCCAAATAATCATGATTTCAGGCAGATGGAACCAGGAAGCAGCGACCAAACTAGCCAGCTGCACAGGCTGCTCGTCTAACGAGCTGAGATCTGATTGGTCAGCTCAGCGAGGAGGAGGTTGGGGAATACAAGCCAGTACATGCAGATTACTTAAATTTTTTTTTTCTTTTACCTTTTTTTTAACTTGTTTATATGGACAGATTTTCAGTATTCCAACATTCAGTTTAAATTGTCTATACAGAACAGTATGATTAAATGTAGATTTTTGCAATAAGAGGTAAGTGAAACATTTGACTGATTCTTTGCAAGTTCAGTTCATTTGGCGGTCATCATCTGAACAAACTCTGTGGGAGAGAGAGAAAAATAAACCAATAAGAGCATTGTTTTTGTTTTAAAAAAATCAGTTAATGCCACATGTTGCATCTCTACAATACCTTCATAGTTGACCTGTCCATCTCCATCGATGTCGGCTTCTCTGATCATCTCGTCTACTTCTTCATCCGTCAGCTTCTCTCCCAGGTTGGTCATCACATGACGAAGCTCTGCTGCACTGATGTATCCATTGCCATCCTGAACAGGGCGCACATGGTTGGTAAATTAAAGCACATCACATTAGCGCATGCAAACACACACACATATGCACACACAGCCAGAACCCACCTTATCAAAGACTCTGAAGGCCTCTCTGATCTCCTCTTCGCTGTCTGTGTCCTTCATCTTTCGTGCCATCATTGTCAGGAACTCGGGGAAGTCAATGGTTCCATTGCCTGGCAAACACAAGCATAACAGCTTTCTTTTAATCCATTAAGGGTTCCTGGGAAATGTTAAGTTAATTTTCCATGATGCCCCAGGATTTTTATATATATATATATATATAAAAATAATGGGGACTGCAGTCAACAGTCTTCAAAAAAGAACTTAAAAAAAAAAACTATAGGAAGTAGGTGCTGCGCAATAATCATGCTCAGCACCAAATTAAGCGTGAGGTATAAATATATCATGAGATCGATGGAAGGGTTGAACTCAGTCAGTAGCGTACCATCAGCGTCCACCTCATTGATCATGTCCTGCAGTTCAGCTTCAGTTGGGTTCTGACCCAATGACCTCATGACGGTACCAAGCTCTTTGGTGGTGATGGTACCATCTCCATCTTTATCAAACAAGGAGAAGGCCTCCTTGAACTCTGAAGAAAAAAAAAAAATAATAATAATATATGAAGACACCATGCTAAAAACCAACGCTGAATAGTAAAAAAACAGCCTCTGTGTCGTCTTACCAGCAATCTGCTCTTCTGTTAGCTGGTCGGCCTGAAACGAAACAGAACAGAGGATTTACAACAACTGCCTTTTTGACATCACATATTGACACCAGTAAAGCACATCAAGTGTAACCAAACCCTTTGGTCAATGTCCATCTGTTGACTACCTTAAAGTCTTCAAAGTTTATATCAGTCAGGTCTGCCACCAGTTTAGCAGCTTTTGGTTCTGTTTTTTTTGTTACTTTGCCTCCAACTCCTCTTCCATCAAACTTGAACATCGCTGCTCCTCCTCCGCTCTGGTTTACATCCATAACTTTTCCTTTTGTTTCTCCACCACGGTCTTCGGTTTTCATACCACGCCTATCCAGCGCCCCCTCAACCATCACCAAGCTCTCAGCCAGACACTCTGCTCGCTTGCCATTTTGAATGCCCTGTTTTTTAACCTCTGCCAGCTCTGCTTTGGTTCTCTGAAGATGGTTCCTCAGGTCCTGCATCTCCCGGACCAGGCTGTCCATACGGCTGGAAGAAGTGTCCATCAACATCTGCAGGAAAGCTCTGTAGTTCCTCTCCTGCTGCTGCATGAGCTCCTTCAAGTAATGCTGCTGCTCATCTAAGAGGTCATAGACTGTGGACAGGCTCACCAGCTCATCCTCTGTGGAATAAATGGCTGCCTTCTGAGGTAACATGATGAGGGAACAATGGCAGTAAGGTAAAATATCCCGTTTAATGGAGGGAGCAATGTGTGGTTGGTAGAAATAATGACCAGACATCTATTTTTCCCTCCTGAACAACAAAGATGTCAGAATGAGGTTTTCCATAAAGCAGCGTGTCCCAGCATTACAACATTCACATCATTAAGCACAAATAAATAACATTATCAGCATTAACAAACATAAATAAAGTGCCTAATAGAGATTTAAGTGGCCTGATGTTCTCCTTGATCCTCCTGGATATGTTAAGACAGACGTCTGGTGACAACGTGGCTGGTAGACTGCCAGAGGGGTGTTCAGGTTCTCCCAGAAGCCGATAGATGGAGGTTTTCACAGTCCCAGCAGATCGGACTGACCTGACAGTTGGATCAGTCTTCCATAATCTACATGAAAAGTTGCTTTAACAGCTGGTCCTTCTGTTGACTTCATCCTGGTAAGATGTCCATCTTTCAATCTCTTAATTAATCTAAATGCCATTCCTTTTCCATGTGTGGCCGTACGAGAGCAAACACTTTTCGTCCTTCGGTGTATCTGACTCCAAGTTGGTGGTACCGTCCAATTGCTTCATTGTACAGATGCTCAGGGAGAGTCCACCCTCTGCTCAAGTTCTCCAGGTGAGCAGCGTCTGAGATCGTGTGAGCGGTGGCCAGGAGGCCAGGCCGGAGGAGGTCAGCGAAACATGTCAGGAAATTGGTTTTGAATGCATGAGAGTAAAAGTGTCCACACCAGAAGGGGTCGGTAGGCTTTTTTGTGTCTGCGTGTATGTGCTAATCTGCAGCCTGTCAGCTCTGAGCTACGGTTACAGCTCCTGGGGAGGATCAGTTAACTGGTCAGCCAACCTAAGTGATGCATGAAGGGTCACTTCATCCAGTCAGTGAATACGTGATTTACACAAAAACCCTTTGATGTACCTGAGAACAGAGTTAAAGCCGCTTTGCTTTAAATTAACTTTCAAAAGCTTATTTCTCTTTAAAAAAAAATTTGAATAAAAATTGCCCCAATAGGTACAAATAATTATCAGGTTATAGATTTATACCGGCCTGGTTTCACAGAACTCTCGACAAAGATTTTCTTCATCCCCTGATGACAGGGCATGTCAAAATGTATGTTCATCCTTTTTAGTTTAATTATGCAAAAATCTTAAATTATGTCTGGGGCTTAACATTTTCTAAAGTGTTTGTACAGCCAAGTGGCTTTTGCAAGAAAACTAATGAGTGTTCAGCCCAGAGATGGTTAACAAGCTGCTAAGGCTTCTGATATTCAGTCCAAATGACGTAAGGTGCTGAAATGCCTTGCAAAAGATCTTGTTCCTGTTACAGCAGATGGCACAAGCAGAGATGAGAGTCACCAAGACTGACTAGATACATTTTATTACCTTATAAGTGTCATTTAAGGCTCGACTTTTTATGGAGAAAAAAAGATGACTTGGCAATACTTGAACACTTAAGAGAGGCTGATTCAATCTTCTAGTTTTAAAGACCTGCATCCCATTTTCTGTAAAAACTTTTTTTTATAAAAGACTTGGAATTCAGGATATATTTAAAAAGAAAATCCATGCACTTATTAATAAGATAAAATTTAGACAAAAAGCACTGTTGAGGTTTTAATAAAGCAACAGGGATGTCAGATAATTAAGATCAGGTTACAAATTGACAGACCTCATCATTTTTTCTACCCCTTATAGGACAGAATTTATTCTACTGAACAAATTCCTACAGAGATTTAGAAATGCCCTGAATAGGTGCTGTCTTTGTCAAAAAAAAAGTCCAACTTTGTTTGTCAGAAGTAACCAACATGTAATAAAAATGCTCACTTCTAAATCCATCCATTTTGGTTACTCCCAACAACAAATTGTACAAAGTCAGCTCAGCCTACTTCATTTTTGTTAATACCACATCTCCAAACTATGACAAAAAAAACAACCTGATTTTAAAATTCAGGACACTGAATGGTTTATCATCATCTAATTTTCCACTGTCCATACCCCCTCTCTCCAATACTTTTATTTTTAACATGAGATCAGATATTTGCAGCCACTCTTATTCACATTCAGTACAAATCTCCAAGCTGATTGGGTGAATCAAGTGGCACCAGCCTCCCATATCAAGTTTTTACCCAGTGTCAGCAGCTGTAACGCATCGCATTCTGGATTTGAGAACCAGCTGAGTTAACTGATAAATCAAACTCTTTACTAAATCTGGTTGGGAGGAACGGCCTAACATCTTCCCATCCACAAAGGCAAAAATTGTTAAAAATAAACAGTTCAGCTAAAACTGGTGCAGCAGCCATGTTTGTTTTGCTACCGCCTCTGGTTTACACGGCAACGTCATACACATTACTGCATTTCATTTGTCCAAAGAATTTCTCATTAAAGGCCAACGCATCTCGTTGCATCTGGTAAGATGCATTTTTAGGAGTTAGTGAGTTCAAGAATCCCTGCTATTTGAGTCACAGCATCACCATGCTACTCAGTTTTTGGTTATCTCAAAGGATGATGCCTGAGAAAAGAAAAAACATATATATAGATGATCTTGCAGCCTGGTTGTTTTGATGGGCTAACCTTTGCTCACTAGCAGCTTGTAAAGCTTCCTTTTCATTGCTACAGCTAGCAATAAACTGTGACACATCACCCCAGGCAGCCGTCTAAAAACGCCCCCTGATCCTGTCTGTGCTTTTTTGTCCTCTAAGCCCACAGTGGGTCACATCAGATGGCTCATCACCCTCGGGTTGAGTTTATTACGGTTTGCAAAGTGAGCCTTTTCTCTTCACCATCACCCTGTGCTTGTTCAGGATGGCAGATTGTGGCAAAGCATGAATGCAATCAGAAGTAGATTTGAGCAGTTTACAACTATTATAAACAAAATCATTTGTATTTAAAAACAGCCAAAAAAAATTTACCTTAAGGTAATTTATTTGCTGCTTTACATTTTCAGTAAAAGCAGTACAAGCAGATATTAAAACATCAAACAAATTTCTGTATTAAAAAATTTTATTAGTCTGGTGTTAAAAAAATAATCTTAAATGTAGATATTAAAGCTAAAAAAAATCGTAATTCTTTTTGCCGCTTTGCATGTTTGTTTCATGTTGAGATCTGCCCCGGAACGTGTGACTGGACAGTTCAGCTATTGTATGAAAAGGTTGCTTTCTAAAAAAGCTGATTCTAAAGTCTGGATTAGATTCACAGACTAATGAATCAAAAATGTAATTTGTTGCCTTTGAATGGGTGTGGACCTCAACTGGACCAGGTGTTGCATGTTAATGTTCAAACCTGTTGTGTTTGTTCAACACTCATATGGTTTAAAACAATCTGGAGTTAATAAACCTTCAAGATAATAGAATTTTTTTGTACTTGTAAAAAAATCTTAAAATAAAAAATAGAAAAGGAGGCATTTTTAACGCCATATTGGAATTGGAACCAGCACCAGTCAATTTAGATCAATTAATGTGTGGTGGGCGGCAGAAAGAGGGACAAGCCCTGGGCTTCATTACTGCAAGGACCACGCCTGACCTCTGGGTACTTCAAACTAACCTGACATACTTTGACCATCCAACCGTTTTTTTTTTTTTGTTTTTGTTTTTTTTTTTATTTAAAAACACTGCATTTCCTTTCATATGTCCACACATTCAGCGTTTTTTTTAACTTGCTCACACAAGCAAGGAATTCCCTTCAACGTTATTCCAATGAGCATCTTGTTAATTAATTCGACAACTACCATATTAGCATGAATAAATGTGACTTCATGGGCGTAAGGACGATAATACACTCAATTTTAACCTGTTTGCTATTATCCTAAGTGACAAGGCGGCTGTCAAATGCCGGAAAAAAAAAATCATTCATTGGTCTCGCTGAGGTAAACGCCATGATGCCGAACTGAACCGCCACAAAAACCACAAGCGATGGTAGTGCTTTACACATCAAACCAGAACCAGTGCGCGGTAATTTCACACCGAGGAGCTTTTAATATAGCCTGCAGCTTCAACGGCTGTCAAATCGGTCCAACCCGCGTCGCCCCATGGACGAACCCGGAGATGTTTTAACAACGATCCTCTGAGACCGACAGCGGAGCTCCAAGTCAACGCAAAAAGGTTTTAATTCAAAGTCGAACGCATTTACAGCGTATAATTAGGTTAAATACTCACCATATCTGTGGGAGTTTTGGGCTGTTAGCTTGCCGGCGGTTCAGGATAGAGGAAATGGACGGGAGCCACTGAGGCGCTGCTGCTGCTGCTGCTAGCTGAAGGCGGGGAGAAGAGGCGAATCACTGCTCACTGTATCCCTCCGCACTACAGAGGAGCACAACTTTAGCTCTGGTGCTGGAGCGTTACAAGACACAAATATATACTAGAAACAAGAGTGATTAGAAGAGTTATATTAACTTTCCTCAGATCGATATATTAAGATACATTTTAGTAATTGTAACACTGCTTTATATGTACCACTTTAATCATAAAGTTTTAGTGATACTTTCACAAGCTTCTAACTATAGTTTGCTGGAATTTTGGCCCATTCTTCCTGAATGAAATGCCATGAAACTATATCTGTTAATTGAGTCTTTTTGGTGGAGAATGTCTCCAGCAGCATTACACCCATCCAGCCAACAAGCAGCAAACCCAAAAACTGTATTTCATAATGGGTATTTATTAAATATAAATGTTGTAATTAAATTGTAAATCTATCCCTGTTTTGCTTGCACATATTTTTTTTCTTATTTGTGTTATTAAAGAAAAAAAATTGTTTCTTTTTATTGTATTGTTATGTGGTACAGCAAGGATAAATGTGCGGAGTCAGTTGAAAAAAGAATTGAGCTCCTAAACTACATACTGTAATGTACAAATTTTGTTGGTACATTAAGAAGAGTTTGGTCTTAGACTCATGGAGGATTTACAAAAACTGAAAATCTCCTTACTGGACTGAAAAAGGAATATTTTGATAGTTTTATGGACCTGTTAACAGTCCTAATTCTTGTTTCTTTCCTACAGTCGCATGGGAAATGTTTCTGAAAATTGGCAATAAATTAATGATTATTTGATCTATATTGACTGACACAAGATAAAATATTCTTGTCTTTAATTAATTTACAGATGTTCTTTAATGAATAATGTAAACCTGAGTCTGGGTCCCAAATCAGATTCTTCTGTAGGGCTCTCTAAAATTATTACTGATTATCAATGTGCTACAAGAAACATTTTAAAAGTAAACAGAACTGTGAAACTGGAGGGAACAACACCTTTTGAGGAAACAGAGTGAAACAAAAACTATGCTGATGAAAGTTCTCAGTCATCCAGGTCATAGTCATTCCGTAAAAATTCAAAAAATATCCACTGGACTTGGTTTTCAAGATTTGAAGACGTTTCGCTTCCTGGAGAGGTGGTGAAACGTCTTCAAATCTTGAAAACCAAGTCCAGTGGATATTTTTTGAATTTTTACAGAAAACAAAAACTATCTAAATTAATGATTTTCTTCAATACCCAATCCACAATAAAAGCCTGTTCCCCTTTTGGTATGAATTAGACATTTCGACTAACCTCTTCCAATTCTATGCATGTGCACACATTTTTATTTATTTACTTATTTTGTATTATTTAAATAGCTGTACATCAATATTTAGCCACAATGCTGCAAGGCTTATTTTTCAAAAACATAATTTAGCTCATAAACATATAGTCAGTTTTATAAACATTTGGTTTTTATCATATACTGAATCATGGGGGAAAAAAAACAGATACATCTTACTGCTTTAATGAACTGAGTGAAGGAAAGAAGCAACATAATACTGTTAATTTTGACACACTTTCTTATCTGATCATCAGAAATGTGACCACCTGTGTAAAAACAACAAAAAACAACAGTTTAATCATTTTCCTTTTCTTTCCAAGCACTTAGTTGTTCCTTGCTCAGATTAAAAAAAAGAATGTGGCGCACAATTTAAGCATGCAAAATTGCAACTGAAGAAACCAAAAGGCATCTGGGATGTATTTCTGGACAGAATACACCATCATTTAGATATCTGACCATAATGCAAAGCACCATGCTCAGAAAAAAAAGCAGAGTAAAGAAAATCTTACCAACTGTTAAGCATGGCGGTGGAGAATTAATGACTTTGGGTTGTATATAACCAGGGGACACTTGAAGACAAACATGGACTATTCTGGTGTCTGCAGCACCTCGGACTAAACCCAAAAGGGGTTCTACAAACTACATTTTTAATTTTCAGGATAACTGCAAGTTTTAAAAAAAATGTCAAAAGTTGTTTTACAAATAAAATATTTAGTTCTGCCTTCCTTTTTTTTTTAACCTATCTATTGCTTCTCCAGGATTCAGATTTATACAGCTTTTAAGTTTAGTGGCCTTAGTCTTTTTAACCACTGATCTAGAGAGATGCTTTTTTAAAAAAAGGTTATAACACGTTTCTTTGATATACATCTCACGCGCTTGTTTGGCCACCTTTCTTTCACGGCCACTCGAGAGTGACGGACTATTTTATGTTATGCCTAGTTTTATGCAGGCGGAAGGATACGGTTCTAAGCGTTTAAACTTGCAGCTCTGAGGAGGCTTTGGCATTGCTCTTGAAAGACGTATTCTGATTGGCTAGCACAAACCCGCATACTCTAATAAAGTTAAGAGGCCTGTGATTGGCTTAGGGAGATCTGCAATGCGTCAAACCACGGCGCGGCAATGAGGCCACTGTCTCTACAGCGTAGTATAAAAAAAAAAAAAAAAACAGGCGATGATTCGCAGGTAATCTACAGGTGTTGCCTAATAAAGTGGTAAGCCTCAGAGTGAAGGTAACAATAAGTTCTTTGCAACTATATACAACTCTAGAGGGAAATTAAAACTAATTTTCCCAACTTAAAATTGAAAGTTTGCAAAGTAGAAAGTAAAATAAAATAAAATTAACTACATCTATTCCTGGGTTTTAGGGTATATTATTATTTTCCTTTAAGTTAAATTTTAATAAGAGATGCCAAAGAAAACATTCAACAAACAAGACATTATCATTTATTTATTATTAATCAAAATAAGTGCACAAAAAAATGAACAACAAAACCAATTGTATATTGTTAATCTTCAAAGTCTATCTGTAAACGTTTAAAGTTGTTTAAAGATTTTTGGGGTGTTCTCAGTCTTCCAGCAGTATATCCAGCTCTTCCAAAGGCAGCCTCAGTCGAAGCTCCTTCTCAGTCATCAGATCCACAAACTCCTGCAGGTGCTCAGGGAACAACTGCACCGCATCCATATACAATCCCTGATTAATACATACAATGTGTTAACATATTAGATAACATGTTCCCTAATACATAGGTGAATTGAGATATTTTTTCATGTCTGTTTTACCTTCACCCACGGAATGCTCTGCAAGGCTTTGTAAAAGATTCCTCTGGCTTTATCTGCCTTTCCCTCTGACACCTACAGGGAAACCAAAGCACAAAAAGTTTCCTTTAACATAATTGGATATTTAAATATGCTTTAATATGTTTTGAGGTTTCTATTATCTCACCAGGAAATGAATGTACATCCTCCACACTAAAGGGCAATGGGCACCCGTCTCTGTTGATGCGGCGCCCTCGAACAGACCTCGGATTCGGTTGCTGAGGCCGTTTTCTGGTAGGATGGGGAGGGCCTCATCCAAGCAGCAAGACCTATGATTGACATTTAAAGACAATTGGATTCAATCTTTTATCAATTTTAACCGTTCAACATTTTTTATCCAAACAGTTATTCTTAAAAAAGAACAAACACTTTTTCCAATTAGTGGTTGTTTCTCTAAGGCCATGTTTTTGGTTTCATCCCTAAAAAGACCACCATGCCTGAAAGTTGGACTTTATATGAGATCAAATACTGCTTTTTATTTTTTTTATTTTTTCAACAAAACAAGCTTGTGTCTAACATTTCTCACCACCATCCTAATCGATTCATATAAGCTGTATTACATGTTCTCCAAAATAAGTTATTTTGCATTGACCAAACTATCTGTCTATAATGAGATTGTCCTAGCAATCTTGTTTTGTAGAAACATTTTCTGAACTATTTCCTATTGTTTTGCAGCCAAAAAAAAAAAAGGCTGGTATTTCTGTCTTTTCATGCTCATCTTCTCTTGATTAACTTTTTAAACTGAGGCCAATAGAGTCAGAGGAGAGGCTCTGTTTTTATGGGATGCCTGCTCCTAGGAAGACTGTAAACTGTCTTAAATGTTCTCTTTCTCACAGTACTGCTTTGGTCTTTCAACCTTGGTACTGTGTTAACTTTCCTTTGATTGTGTTATGTTGTTGACATACACCCCATCATCCCTTTCAGTCTTACCTCTGAGCTGCATCCACCAGCTGCTTCCTATGTTGTTCAGCAACAATAGCAAACAGACGGGGTACCACGCTGCTGTTGTCTCTGGTTACAGTGTAGAAAAAACGCCGGGCCCGGCCAGCACTATGGTAACGGTTCTCCACCTAAAAAAAAAAAGAAAAATCACATTTACTTATTGTTTCTGTCCACTGCTTTAATTTAAGCCAGTAAGGATGATGATGTGTGTTTCTTCTTTTAGGAACAGACCTGAATGTATATACTCCACAGGGCGGCGTTGCAGGGCCAGGATGACAGGGCAGAGGTAAGCATCTGTCTCAGTGTTGCCAAAGGACAAACCCCAACATTATTGTTGTATCTTAGCAGCGCCGCCTGTTGCACTGCTATTTCCTCACAATCTGAAGCTAACCGACTGACTAGAAGACGGCTAGTCGTCTCACTGCCGTCTAGCTGCTTTTCAGGCGTTAATGAGCGGTGCAGTTCCTCCATCCTCTCTCTGGCTTGGCTGTAGACTGCAATAGCAGCTTGGATGCTCACTGTTAGATACTGAAACAGAGCATAGCAGCCAACCAGGCCTCGTAACCTTAGCTCTTTTTCCTGCGGGTCATCTTGAGTTGCTGCAAAAAGAACCCAACTGGTTAGACTTCCAAACAAGGTTTTGACTCATTTTTTTTTAAGATACTAGTTCGTCAAACCATCTGTCTGACCTCCGATACTGTGCATGCTGTATTAATAACACACAGCCATCAATATTGAAACCACTGGAAACAAAAGTGAGCACCAAACTGTGCCCTGGTGTCATGTGACACTCTACAGCTATAAGGTCTCAGGTGTGAATGGGGAACAGGTGTGTAAAATTCTCCAACAGTTGTTCACCAGTTCCCCTTGTGGTAAGGGCCTCTTTAAGAATCCAAAAAAAGATGGCGGTGGATAAAAGAAGAAGAATGCAGACATCCTAAATTTCATTTATAACTTTTGATGTAAATGGTTTAGACAGTAATGATAGAGATATTTTGGGGGGCAGCAGGTTGAAAGCTATACAAGCTGTGCACCTACTCTGGATTGCACCATACTTATATTTCTTTAGTGTTTAATGTAAAGCTAAATATTGTGAGATACAGTAATAAGAAACTAAAAACATACCTTTTTTGTTGAGCTGAGGATTTTGCATGTTTTGCTCCAGAGATGACAGGCTAGAGCTCAGAGACTGTTCAAAGGATCTCCTGGCTTTCAGAATGGAAACCGGGGATATGGTCTGGGAGGATGAGGATGAAGACGATCCTTCTGCTAGCCTGGTCAGCAGCATGACAGCCGGAGATGTTGTGACGTCATTAACTTCTCCCAACTCCTTTACCGTATTCTCCAACTCCAGCTGCGACCACAGGAGGCACAGTTCACACAGAGCTGGACTACTGAGCCCCCTGGTTCCACCCAAGGCTGTCGCCGTGGTGAACACTTTCCGAGCCTCGTCCAGGTTCCCCAGCAACCATTCAAGGTGAGCGTATTCCCGCCACAGCACCAGCGATGAGCGGTTGTCTGGTTCTTTGAGGAGTCTTTTGGCAACCCGCTTGCTGCGCTTTCCCTGAATGCGAAGGCGCTTTTTGTTGCCGCTGCGCAGACAGTGCAAAACCTAACAATTACAGAAAAATATGTGATTTTTAAATCCATGATTTCTGGAAATAAAGTAGATTTTTTTAAATAAATCTAATAGAGATGATCTTTGCAAAAAGGAACAAAAAGATGAAGTTCAGCTGAAGCTTCGTTCTGCTCTGCTCTATATCTACCTTTAGCTTCTCGTACAGGATCCAGCTGAGTGACAGCACGGCTCGATGGGGAGGAGGAAGGACAGGCTGGAGCATGCTGAACACGTTGGTGACAAACTTCTCGCCCTGCTTCCCAAGCCCCAACCACTTCCTTGTTCCTTGGAGAGTGGTCATATGACCTACAGAATTAATCCCCGTCTCAGGGAGGCTGAAGGAAGTAAGAGGACGCTGAAGCTCAGTACCTGTAACACAGGATTGAAACACATGTTTAATGTAGATGACTACCACCTCCAGCTTTAAAGAGCAATCATGCTTCACTAAACCTTTTTAGCCACAGCAACCTCTTAAAAGTATATAATGAGCAGAACAGCAGAGTCTCTTATTGTTAGGTAGGAATTAAAGATTTCCCTTTTAAATTAAACAGCTGATGTAATTCTGACAGCTTATGATGCCGCTTAATTCATTCAAATAACCCAGATTTACAAAGTATATAAACCCCCCTCACAAATAATTTAAATATTGAGAGCTTATCCAGTTTTCCCTCATCATCACCTTGAGTGAGTAGAGAGAGGTTCTCCAGGAATGTGCTAGGCTGATAGGGGGCAGCGGTGAGCACAGAGTCTACAGGACAACCCAGGAAAGACAAGAAGCTGAGAAGAAACCGAAGCTGGAGTTCTTGTGATGACAGACAAATGAGGGAAGGGCCGATGTCATCGAACAACACCTGGACATGGAGAAAGGAGGAGGCACAGATTTTAGCATGAGACTAAAACATTTATACCAGAGACATCAAACAACACAGGATACATAGAAAGAAGCACCTGTCTGTCTGGGTCCTCGCAGTCCTCTTCTGATTGGCCTTTAGCTTTGTCCGGTCTCCATGGCAGCCAGTGCAATGCTTCCCGGGATGACTCCACGTCCAACCAGATGGTTCCTCTGGGCAGGCTCCTATCCTTCACCTCCTCCTCATCCTCATCCTCCTCCTCTTCTTCTTCCTCTATGTAAGGAAAAAACAATATATAGACTAAAACATTTAAGGTTTAATTTAAGGATATGAGAACAAGCTCTACTATGTATCACACCAGTATCTTAGAGCTGGAGGGATGCACATGCATCTGTTCTTTTTTTTTTTAAATACAAAAAATGTTAAATTATTAGAAAAGCATGTTAAACATTTCCTCAAATTTACTGAGAAATGTCTGTGAGAACTTTACCTGCAGGGGGTTGAACCCATCCTCCTCTCTCTTGTTCGGTCATCCAGGCCTTCCAGCCTCTGGCCCCCACCTCACCGACTCTCGCCTCCCCACTGTCCCAGAATGTCTCAAAGAAATCAACCTGTACCAAATGGAACATTAGGGATCATTTTAAGATTCTCTGCCTCTTTTTGTTTTTAAGATATTCCATGAAGGTTGCACCACAGCCACACAATAATTATAGCCACCAACTTGGAAAAACTGATGAAGATTTAATTGGCTGGACTCCTGACAAGGACCCCGCTTTTTACCAAGGAACACAAACTCTTTACCATTATTTTCATGTTAGCCTGCATTATCCATTCCAGAACCATTTTTATGAGGGTTTGTGGTCTTTGTCCTGTTGGTTCATTTATCTGTCTCCAAGTTTCAACTACCTATCTGTTGATTTAAACTTAGAGGTAGTGCTTCTACCTTATAATTCCACAAAACAGCCCCACAGCATGATAAAGCCATCACCATACTTAACCATTGGAATGCACTGGAAGAAATGGAAATCTAGATAAGTCATTTTTTCTTAAAATAAGTGCATTTGTTCTTGGATTTTGCCAATGGAACAAGACAATTTACACTTAAAATAAGAAAAGACAATTGGTTTGTCTTTTTTCGAGTGCATATTATCTAATTATCTTATTTTAAGAGTAAAAACACTCACTCCATTGGCAAATCATCTAATTTACCTACTCAAATTAGGGCTAAATACACTTAATTTTAGAAATTTTTTACTTATTTCTAGATTGTTTTTCCAGTGTGTGTTGTTAGGTTTGAAAACCTCACCTTCAAACATCTCTGTAATGTGGAAAAATATCTCTTAATCTTATTTGACATTAAATATATTCTTTGGGAGGCTTCACTTGGTTGGTCTCCAGATAGGCTGGAAGGCGTCAATATTTAAACAGTTTATACGGTGACATGTTTTCAGTCTAAGAAGATGTAAGACTTGCTTTAGGATTATCTAGAAACTGCGGCTCAGATGTAGCTTTCATGCTCTGATGGACTTGATGGCTTCTTTATTGGTACTGAATGTCCTACTTTACTGTTATTTAAGGCAGGATGTCTTCTTCCAGACCTTAAAAAGGTACTTTGCTCATACAATGCAAGTATTTAAAATGATTAATTATTTAAAATTGCCCACTCCAGAGTAGAAGCGGGTCCAATCTCCCTAAAGGGGCTGGGTTTCAGAGACCCGGCTGGGCATTTAGTCTAAAAAAAGAGCTTATTTTTGTTGAACAAAAAAGATCAATTCCGTTAAATAATCTCACGAATACATAGAAATTCAGCTAATATTGGATACATTTTCATACTTTTCTTTTGTAGTGTGCTCATGTGCATACCTGCTGCTTCGTGGGAAGGTTTTTCACACTGTCAGGTTTGAAGTAAGTAAAATCCATCATGGCCTGAAAAAGAGAAACGGCCTTCTCAGAGTGACCGGACTGCCGCAGGAAATGACACTGCTGGATGAAGATATCTGGACACAAAATAAAACAAACACCCATGGTCACAATAGTGGAAAAAAAAACACTTAGTCACAGATAGTAATGTTTTACCCAGCATGTCGTCCTCGATTCCAGGCAAAGCTGGGTGAGACACCATGCTGCCGTCTCTCACAGAGCTGAGCGTGCTCAAACACTTTCCATATGATGAGTTGACCTTTGTCACTGTGAAGCTGCTGAAGTAGCTTTGAGTAAAAAGTAGATACTTCTTCCACAAAGGGGCACTGTTTGGGTGGAGGAACACCTAAAATATAGTAAAACTCCAATTAGCATTACCCAAGTGTTTCTACGTCTCTGGAGTTAGAATGATTTGTCTAAAGCTGTCAGTTATTGTAAAAAAAAAAAACAATAAAAAAAAAAAAGTAAATGAAACCACAAAATGTAACTCACCAGTTTCTTCCATTCTTTAGCCAAAGCGGAGGGTTCCCAAAGCTCCTGGCAGATCCGGAGCCTCTCAAGGTGAAGAGCGATGCAGGTGGGGTTGGTCTCCACGGCTCTGTCTGCAATGCTCAGCTTTTTCTCCAGGATCGCCCTGTAGGAGGACTTACGTCGCTCTGCTAAATCACCTCCCTGCTGCTCCTCATCCCCTCTAAATGCAGCTGTACTCAACTCATCCTAGGGGACAGAAGCAGACATTCAGAAGCAGCAGTAAATACATAAAAGACAATACCTTTACATCCAGATTTCATCTTTTGCAGGCCTTATCAAACTAAGCCTTTAAGAGCTCCAAAAATTCATTGAAGTGCTGCTTTAAAGCCAGACTAAATGTTGCATTATTACAGAAACTTCTCACAACACAGAAAACAATCAGCTGTCAAAGCAAAATTTGGTTCACTTTCAAATTAGAAGAGCCTTTTGGTGAATATGAATTCCTATTTTAAAACCTGATTTAACAGATTTAATGGAGATCTTTCTAAATTAGTAAAATTGGATTCACTTCCATTCAGCTCAAAGCCCAACAATGCCTCCTTTACCTGGTATCGAATGAATTGTATCCACAGCTGTGTGTCTGTTGGCTGCTCTCTGAGCCGCCGGTTAAACTCCTCGGTCCGTCCAACCGCATAACCTGACTTTTCCTCCGTTTCTGTTTCTTGCTTCTGGTCACCCTGCAGTCCCTTCCCCTGCAGCCAGAGGGCAGTGGAGGAATCGTACACGCCTAGGGGATTTACTGATGTCTCTGCTTTGTCACCTGATTTTAAACATTTAAGACGAGAAGAAACAACATTTAAAGCAATATTTTAGTGCCCTTAAGTCTAAATATTTGGTCCGTACTTATATTACAATGAAAACTTCAGTCAGATCTGCTGCAAGTGTCAACATCATTAAACCATTACCTGACTGTCCCATGCTCTCCTGTTCAGCATCACCCAGAGGGAGGAAAGAACTTGAGTTGATTACATCACTACTTTCTGGAGTGACAGAAATGACAGAAACGGGAGCCTCACTCCGCAGCAGCTTTCGAGTGGCTACTGAAAAGTATCTTTCATCTTGGTTCCCACTGTTGGCTTTCTTCTTCTTCTTCTTTGTCTCGGATTCCTCCCAGCTGACTCCCTGCCGGAGAAAGTCCAGACCCAAAGTGGAGCTTCCTTTTCTCTTATACCTGAGGGGGGGGACAGGCACAAATGAGTAGAGAAAGAAGAATGACCTTTAGTTTATAATCTGATAATCTTTCATTTCTTCAAATTGACTTTTTTTTTGTTTTAGTTCAGTCTTTGATAAATTATAGCTGTTGAACATCTGCAGTATTATTCTTCTGGGTTGCTTTGGCAAAAGGATGCTCATTTCCTGTTAAAATGTATGTCTTTTCTATCCACTGTTGCTGAATGCATGCTTGGTATGAGAGATCGCTGCAGAGTCAACAACACAATACAAGTGATTGTTTACTGTCACCAGATGTTTATCAAATCCTGTGGAGTCAGTGACTCAGTGCAATCAGCCGAGTTTCCTTAGATAGAAAATTTCTAATCAATCTGTCATAATGATTAGACTGAATTTTTTTTAAAAGTGACTCAAGATTAAATGTGTTTTAGATTGAGTCTAAATAAGCTTAATTTAATTGAATTTAATGTTTATAACTGTTAAGAAATGACAAACCAGGTCCAGGAATTTAAAATATTTTTATCTATGTTTAGTCATTTCTTAAAGCTAGTCCCAGTACCCCGGATCATGTTATATCGAAGTACATATTAATGTTCAATATGAATTACAATTTACAGCGGTGACTTTATACATACAGAACTTGGGGAAAAAAAACTATAAGACGGTAGATGTGTCTAGTATATTTACACCCAGATGTACACCAAGCCAAATTCTTTGTAAGTGCAAACCTACTTTGCAATAAATCTGATTCTGTTGTACAGAGAAGGTTGGTGAACAAAACTGGGAAATAGACAACTGGGAAAGGAATGTAATCTGGAAATAAAAATGTTCATCCATGCTTTATTTTGTTTGTTAATATGTGGATCTGAAAATGTTGGAATTGACTTTCAAGAAACATCTTCAGGAAAATGTAGAAAGCAAAATTAAAATGTTAAAACTAAAGAATATATTTTATATTATGAAGAAGTGTTAGTCACATATTATGGCCAAAAGGTGAGAATTAAAGTTCTATTTAATATCTTTGGAGAATGATTGTGCTACCTTGCTACATCTCCTCTGTACAGGGACTTATAAGTCCAATTGGCTGCATCCGGTTTACAGTCCACACAGAATGGATGCTCCGTAGGTGACTGCAGATCATCCAACCAGGAAAAACGACTTCCTAACAAAACCGGCTGCTCCCTGCATGATCAAACATAAAAAATACATATAAACAAAATGAAAGAAAGTTTTTTCTAAAAAGTTTTTTACTTTTTAAAAAATAGAAATATTTCTACTCACCTTATCCCCTTCTCTTCTTTTATGAGATCGCTGGGATAGATGGTTTCAGAGTCTGACCCATTCTTCTTTTTATGACTTTTCTTCTTTTTCCTCTTTTTTTCACTTTTCTTTTTCTTCTTCCTTGATGGTCCATCACCCCTCTCCTCCTCGTCAGAAGACGCGTCATCCTTTTCAACACTACAAATCAAAGAACAGTCTGTACCTTTCTAATTTTCTATGCAGTATTTCTAGATCTTTGTTGGACTAACAAAATAATTTCAAAGATGTCCCTTAAGAGATATCTTAGAAAGATTGCCTTCTATAATTGGAGAAAAACAAAAATCCTACCTTTCCTCCCTCTGGTTTGGCTTCTCTGAAAACCGATTGTGAAGGGAAAGAGCATCTCCAGTCTGAAAGCTCTTATTGTTAAGCCAGTCTAATTCTGGAAGGAATGAATAAATTGGTTAGATGATTTCAAAACTTCTTGGATCTAACAAATGTAAGCAGCTTCAAACATTTTTCAAGGCACGAAATACCAGTTTGAAAATTATACTCTTAAATATAACGTGTTTTTTTTTTTATTATTAGTCTCCTAAAAGGTTTATTGCATGTGTAGCTAGGTTCATGTCAGAGTTCTTAAATTGACTGAAAATCCTTTCATATTTAATGCAGATTTTTAAAAAGAAACCTCGAGAAGAAGCTGGTATTAAATAGATCCGAAGAGAGTTAACACTTAAGTAGTTGAGGCTATGCTGTCTTACGTAGCTTTCACAAAAAATGGAAACTAAATCTAATTCACAGACTAAATGACAATAACTCGAACAAATTGTGTTAAAACATGTTAGCGGGATATGTGAAAGCACCTTTGGATGATGATTCTTCAACTCTGTTTTTCGAGACTTCGGCAAAGGCTGGAAATAGAGCCATATTTAAGCGTCGCACAAATGTCGGAGGTAAATAGTCGCAAAAATATGACGTCATATGACGGGCGTTTCATAGGACTCAAAAATACAAAAAAAATATAAACGCATACAAAATAATGCAGGCAAAATCACAGAATACATATGCGCAAAGTTATTATAAATATCGTCTTAAATGGATAAAGCGGCCCATATAATGCAATACAAATCCATTAATAACACAATAATAACGTAAAATACACCGGGAAAATGTTACATAAAAAAACAGTAAAAGAAAAAAATATATATTTGTATATATATATATATATATATATATATATATATATACTTTTTTTTTTTTTAACTCTTCACTATTATGTTATTGTTATACATTTTTCTAAGGTCCACATCTGTGTGACCATTTTTTCTATAATCTTTTGGCTGCTGTAAACCCAAGAATTTCCCCATTGTGGGACAATAAAGGGATTTTTCTATTCTATTATATTGTATTCTATTTCATTCTATTCTAATTCATTGCTATGGCAATACATGAACTGGGCATCTTGTTGGAATATGTATTACCTTTTTCCCCTTTCCCTACACATTTACATTCCCCACTACTAAAAGATAAACACAAGAAAAAACACCGGAGATTTTGGTTTGTTTGGGTTAAATAAAAAAAAAAAAGCAACGTAACCTGGGGCCTGCAGATCCCTCCAATCAAACTTTGTTGGGGATTTAAACTAACCAATTAGATGTTGTTTTCAGTTTGATTGAAGTCTGATGTATCCAATCAGATGTACCTAGTAGGTAACCATTGGTAACGTTCCAACCTCCTCTGTTTATATTTCTCTACGGGAACTGCAGAGCAGGTAAAACTGGCGGGCAGATCTTTGAGCGAGTAAAGCGTCTTTATCTCAATAAAAATGAGGGAAATTGTCCACCTTCAAGCTGGCCAATGCGGCAACCAGATTGGAGCAAAGGTTAGAACACTTTTATAAGTAAAAGTGAGGTTTACATTTGTAGGGACAATGTCTGAAAAGTTGAATTTAGTTTTTGTGGGCTGCTAAATTAGAGTTAGTCACGTAGCTGTTTGCTAGAAAAGAAAGAAAGAAACTATTGCTGTTGGTTTCTTTTACTTTGTATAAGTCTCACTAATGATAAATCAGTTGATTGAGTTTTTTTTTTCATTCTGTGACTTTTGTGACTGTAGTTTTGGGAGGTGATAAGTGATGAGCACGGCATTGATCCAACTGGGGCATACCACGGAGACAGCGACTTGCAGTTAGACCGGATCAATGTGTATTACAACGAGGCATCGGGTTTGTTTCTACTTTGCTTCACTTTGGCATGCTTTTCTGTAAAGAAAAGAAAATACATTTATCGTATTCCACCAGATAGATCGCTTTCATGTCGCCAACTTAGAAGTCAATGGTTGCTAAGGAACGGTTTCCATGTCGCCCAAACTCCCCATTGGCTCCCAAACATGTGGGAAATATGAGATGACTGCTTTTGATGAGGAATATATTTAGTTCTCTTACCAATGTGCAGCAATTTGTTTTCATGTAACATCTGAATTGGGATTCTTGACAGTCATGTTGGTTTTTCTTTTGTCAGGCAGATACATAATATAAGTGTTCTTGTGCAATTAATAACTATCCACCCCTGCTTTATGTACCAGGTGGAAAGTATGTCCCCCGTGCTGTGCTGGTGGACCTGGAGCCAGGAACTATGGACTCTGTCCGGTCTGGTCCCTTTGGTCAGGTGTTTAGACCTGATAATTTTGTTTTTGGTGAGTATACCATTGTAAACTTTGTGTTCTGACCTAAAATAAATCTGCTTTATATGACTTTCCCACAAAATTGAACCATTAATTTATCTGACAGAGCCTGCATGTTAATGTGAAGTATATTGTGACTGGATTATTAATTAGGTTGAAAAAATATTTAATTTCAAATTAATAACTTAATAATTTAGTGTGGAATGCTGTGCTAGATAGAACCTGAGCACTTATGCAGGCATTCTATTTGTCAACACAAAGGTTTCTTGCAGACTGTACCCAAAAAGTGAACCTGAGTTAATTTGAGTTTTAAAGATATTGTTGAGGATTTTTGCTGGTTTGTGAAAAGACCCTCCCTCTCGACTTTAAATCCAACCCTGTAACCGTGTCCAAGAGGGAACACCTATTAAACGTGTGTGAGAGCGTGCAGGAGCCCATTTCTTCTCTTGCACGCCCTGTTTAAAAGTTGCTGTTTCCATCGCTCAAACAAGCTTAATTTCCAAAAGAAGATTTGCAATTTTTTTCACTATGTCAGACTCACCACCGGTAAGTGGAAATTGGGGCGAGCAAGTAGGTAGGCCTTACGTAAACATATCATCAGAATGATTGACAGTTCGGAAGACCACTTATTTTGATGATCCACCCGGAAAAAGAACATCCTCCACTACACCTTAAGTAATATAAAAAAGATGTATTCATATAAAATATCAATCTTTTCACAGTTGACCTCACCTATGTCTATCAGCTGCTGAATGTATCTCTCAATAAAGAATTTGACTTATAATAAAGTAAGCTGACTTTTTCCTTTTTTTTTTTCTTTTTCCTTTTGCATGATGTATTGATTTGTAACAGGCCAAAGTGGTGCTGGTAATAACTGGGCTAAAGGCCACTACACTGAAGGAGCTGAGCTGGTGGACTCGGTCCTGGATGTGGTGAGGAAAGAGTCGGAGAGCTGCGACTGCCTGCAGGGCTTCCAGCTGACTCACTCCCTCGGAGGAGGCACTGGATCTGGCATGGGAACGCTTCTAATCAGCAAGATCAGAGAGGAGTACCCAGACCGCATCATGAACACTTTCAGCGTTGTGCCATCGCCTAAGGTTTATATCCTGCATTCAAATATGTCCTGATATGAAGCTTTGCCTTACAACTGCTTCCTTCAAATCTTAACCTCGGTTCCATTGTCCTCTTTGTGTCGTCTTTTATTCATCTTTCTGTGGCAGGTTTCAGACACTGTGGTGGAGCCCTATAATGCCACCCTATCTGTCCACCAGCTGGTTGAGAACACTGATGAGACCTACTGCATTGACAACGAGGCCCTGTATGACATCTGCTTCCGTACATTGAAGCTCACCACACCCACCTATGGTGATCTGAACCACCTGGTTTCAGCCACCATGAGCGGCGTAACCACCTGTCTGCGCTTCCCTGGCCAGCTTAACGCCGATCTGAGGAAACTCGCTGTCAACATGGTGCCGTTCCCCAGGTTACACTTCTTCATGCCAGGCTTTGCCCCCCTGACGAGCCGTGGCAGTCAGCAGTACAGGTGAGGAGGCCGTCTCACCATTAGGGTTGGGCTTTAATTTGAACAATTCCGGTTCTTATTGATTCCGGTTCCTGTAAG
>NW_015150474.1:1126018-1130877 GCF_000732505.1 Cyprinodon variegatus
GGCCGTTACCTCACAGTCGCTGCCATCTTCCGAGGCCGCATGTCCATGAAGGAAGTGGATGAGCAGATGCTGAACGTGCAAAACAAGAACAGCAGCTACTTCGTAGAGTGGATCCCCAACAACGTTAAGACGGCAGTCTGTGACACCCCGCCACGCGGCCTCAAGATGGCTGCCACTTTCATTGGGAACAGCACAGCCATTCAGGAGCTGTTCAAGCGCATCTCAGAGCAGTTTACTGCCATGTTCCGCCGCAAGGCTTTTCTTCACTGGTGAGTAGAACACAGAAGCACCGCTGTGTTAAGGCCTGGCGTGGATACTGAAGTTGTCTTGTCACAGGTACACCGGTGAGGGCATGGACGAGATGGAATTCACTGAGGCCGAGAGCAACATGAACGACCTGGTGTCCGAGTATCAGCAGTACCAGGAGGCCACCGCTGAGGAGGAGGGAGAGTTTGAAGAAGAGGGTGAAGAAGAACTGGCCTGAGCAGCCATCCTATTCATTTTCCTCCAACTCAACAGTTAAAATCCAATGATAATTTATAATTCTAGCCAATTAAATTGATCTTAACATTTTGCTTCGTTCACGTTTCTGTCCCACTAGAAGTGATACGCATTGATACCTGTATTTAAATCTTAACTGTTTTTGCTTAACAGATATTTTTACCTATGAGCTGTTTTTATTGGCTTATATGTTATCTTAAAAATTTTCCAAGAAAGTTTGAGTTTTTCTGGGTGTTTTTGTCATTCAGGCTGACATTGACCAAAACCATAATTTTCTTCTAAGCTGCTAGTTCTGTTTCCTTATAACTGTCTTTACTGATATCTGTTAACTTTTATTTTTCCATGTTATAGTATGGTTTCATTTATTGCTCTATAACTGAAAATGACTGTTGTTCCACTTTAATCAATTGCTGCTTTTTCTGCTCTGTTCATAGATGTATGATTAAATGTCTCATGGTTATTTAATACATATAAGTTATGAGGCGTTATTTAAAGAGTTTGTCCCGAGTGATCTCTTTTTTTTAGGAAAAAGAAACGAAGAGCTAGAGCTTCAAGGTGCATACACAGAGTGCCTATCTTTAACAGATGCAAGTTCCGAATTCATGAACAGAAACTGAGCTTTTACTGTTATATAAAGCTGGTTCATAATTCAAATTGGACCATTAAACATACCAGGAATATGTTGTCTTTAAATGAAACTGAACTCTGGTTTCTAAATTAATATTAAATAAATTAAAAAAATGCTGTTATTAAAGGAAAACCTGTAGTTTAAAAGTGGAAAGAAATCCTCCTTTTTGCCTGATATCAGCTGTGGAGACAGAAATAGAGCTGTCTCCAGTAAAATGTTGCCGTCTCCTCCCTGAGTTCCACACCTAACACTGATTGCTTGTGTTCCTGCTGAACCTGCTCTGTAGGGTGGTGGCTTCCAGCAGCGGTAACCGTTAAAGCATGAGATCACCATTGCCTGCCAGCACCTCTAAGCTAAACATGCATGTGAAAAACATGGGGTGGGACACCATGCTACCATCTCTCAAAGCTGAGTCCTTTGAATCACTTTCCATATAAAGCATTGACCATCGCTGAAGTAGCTCTGCGTAAAATAGATCTGCATCTCTGGAGTTAGCATGAGTTGTTTTTAGTTTATTTTTGTTTTTGGAATATTGACCTGTGCTTCTTCACATCACCTCTAAATGTAGCTGCACTCGGCTCATCCTGAAGGAGAGAATGAAGTTTAGACACAGTCCTAAAAAATCTATACCTTCAAAATTTGCAGGAATTATTAGGTTAAAATTTTAAAGTTCCATGCTTCATGGAGGTTTTGCTTTATGGCAAGACCACCAATTGAAATATTTAGCAAACTTCTCACAACAACAAGGGAAGAAAAATCTGCCATCTAGCAACTTATGGTTCCTTTTTTTTTTTTCCCAATCGCAGCCTTTTTTTATTATTATTTTTTTATTCCTTCTTATTTGAACACCTGATTTTTTTTTTCTTCTAGATTTAATGGAAAACTTTCTAATTTCTATAACTGAATTCACTTCAATTTAGCTCAAAGCTTGGCAAGGCCTTTTGCAAACAAGCTGTATCCACATCTGTGCATTTCCTGGCTGCTACCTAAGCCACCTGTTTGATGCCACGTTTCTTTCAGCTACATACCCTGGCTGCGTCTGAAATCATCTAATCTGTAAGAACCCTTTAGTCAAAGAAGGTAGGAAAAGGGGCCAGTGCTTCCTATCAGCTCCTTCAGAATAGTGAACTTGTCAGGTTCCTTACAAGTCCTAAGGATCTATAAGGAATCCCACAATCCTTTGCATGACATGATGATGAAGGATAGCACACCTCACAGAAATAAACAAACATGTCTGGAGAGAAGAGAGTACTATAAGTAGTGAAATTTCTTCATGTGTGACACGTCTACACACCTTCATATGTTTTAGTTTGTGTAATTGAGAGTTCAGCTGTTCACAAGCATGTTTGGTTGTTTTTTTTTTTGCAAATCTATTCCAGAAGGTTGTAGTCCCAGATACAGAATGACTAGCATCATCAACTTGCCTTTCTGTTGTCTAATGATCATCCGTGAGACTAAAGGCTGTCTGGAATCAGCACATAGGAACAGGCTATCTCACAGAGTTTAAGAAAAATAAATTATTTCTTTATGCCATATGCAACTGTATACATTTTTCTATGCTTTGGGTTTTATAATAGAGCTCAAGTAATTTTTTACATTTGTGTAACTTTTTTTTATGTTGTATTTTCTGGAAGGCTGTTCTAATTTGAAAAAGATAATTTATGTGAAGGCTTTCTAGATCCAGCACAGCAGTCTGGAGGTCCTTTCCTACCCTGGGTAGCTTTCTGACCGTGAAAGGTAAAGGCAAAGAAGGTAGGCACAGGAGGTATGAGCAACAATCTGAGGAGCTTCAGTGTCCTACTTCTGGTTGACATGCAGTCAATTTCCCTGAAGGCAAGAGACAGTTGAGGAATCAGACATGCCATAGAGATTTAATGGCATCGTTGTCACCTGAATTTAAATGTTAAAGATTAGAAGAAACAACATTTATGAAGATATTGTACTACCTGTCAGTCTTAATAGGTGGCCCTTACGTTGTGGTATAGTAATAAATGCTTCACTTGAATCTTATATATCAACACAGTGAACGGTACTGTTTAGACTCAGACTCAATGTTATTTATCCCTTGGGATTACTCTTTCGGGGAAATTCTGGTTTCAGTCGCTTATATAGAGTACAAAAAGTTAAAGCAAAATGTCATTAAAGATGTAAATACAACAGACAATATAAAAAGAGTGTATATGGTACAAAAGAACATAAAAAAAGTTGTAATGTCCTGGAATATGTTTACTTTAGATATAAAAATATCTGAACAGCAGAGAGCTAAGGAAAGACTACACAGTAGTCTGTTTGGATTATTGCACTTGTTTTATTGCATGTTTAGCATCTAACGTCGCATTTTTTAGTTTTATTATTTTTGTTTTATCATAATTATTTTAATAA
Source organism: Cyprinodon variegatus (assembly GCF_000732505.1). NCBI lineage: Eukaryota > Metazoa > Chordata > Actinopteri > Cyprinodontiformes > Cyprinodontidae > Cyprinodon > Cyprinodon variegatus. Next base: position 1,129,530 of record NW_015150474.1, read on the forward strand.
TTGGCTTTTTATTATATTTGATATCGGTTTAATTTCAGCAACAATAAAAGTATATGGGAAGATCTTAGACAAACTTGATTGTTGTTTTGTATACACAGACTGTATACAAAACAAAATTTCAATGCATACAGCTTTTCAACAGTGAATGAGCAGCTTACAGCAGTGAAAGGAAAATTTCCAATTATAAAGTGCAGCAGTGATCAGAAAAATAAGGTGCAAAATACAGTAGAAACATTGAGTTAAGTTCTATTTAAAGGGATTTGAAAATTCAACATGTAGTGCAAGTATGATCTTTTTTTGATGCAGAGTCTTGATTTGTTTCTTAACCAAGTGTACTAATTGGATGCACAGAAGTATGTTCTTAGTTAAAGGGCAAAGGACGTTTACATTCCTGGGTACTATGAATTGAACTTAATTTGGAACCTTGAATTATAAAAGAAAATTACATTTACAATACCTTCCATTTCTAAACTTAAATTTCTGTTTTTCATAAGTCATCAGAAAAAATGTCATTAAGATTTCTCCAACTGCATCACATTTGCAGCTTTGAGCTGAAAAAACAAATGTGTGCCATCCTTGTGTTGCGGCTGATGGCCAAGAGAAATCACAGCAAGGGCTGCAAAAGGCCCCAGGACCTACTTTAGAAAACTGTGGTTTGGGGGGTCCATTATAAATTTTTCTTTCACACAAGTTTTCTCTTGATTTTGAAGCAAATATGTTTACACCTAAAAGCAAAGGACAACAAAGGACTGCAAATGTTTTATTTCTATACTTTGTCATTTTAAAAGCTCCATTTTCAGTCCTCTCAGTTACTTTTTTGCTTATTTTAAAGGTATAATTAGAGACGCTCACTAATGAGGACTATGTTTGCATTAACCAGGCTTTACGTATGACATGAAATTCTACACAAACTGGAGGAAGGATGGATGACAGATTAGTAAACAAGGAAACTTAAGAAAAAAAATTAACAATTTAATAAATCCTCTTGTAGAGAGAATTACAAACAAGGCACTTGTCTTGTAAAACAGTGGTCTCCAACCCTGGTCCTCAAGATCTACTGTCCTACAAATTTTAGATGCATCCCTGCTTCAACACAGCTGAATCAAATGAATGGCTTGAAAAGGTAATCAATCATTTGATTCAGCTGTGTTGAAGCAAGGATGCATCTAAAATCTGTAGGATAGTAGATCTTGAGGTACAGGGTTGGAGACCACTGCTGTAAAAGATAAACAAAAAGGTCAGATACAGCTAACTAAAACAAAATACAATAACTGGAAATAATTTACAAATCTCATGGTCTGCTTATATATATATATACACATATATATATATATATATGTATATATAT
>NW_015150474.1:1130892-1147692 GCF_000732505.1 Cyprinodon variegatus
ATATATATATATATATATATATATATATATATATATATATATATATTATGATGAAAGACAAAAACATTCCACACTATTTTCTCTGGATAATTTTTTTTGTTTATTTTTATTTATTTTATGATAGGTGAAAACCCATCATAGGCTAATATTTATCAAAAGGAAATTTTTTTCTCCGGAAAAAAAAAATATCTTTATTAAATTGTCCGATTCCAATACCTTTATTACTCAACCACCGGTGGAAATCTTGCCAGGATTTCATACCTATTTAGCAACTTAGAAACAAGCTTTCACAAAACATGGACGCTAATTTTAATTCGGATTCTGACTAAAGGACATTGAATCCAATTGTCGGCGTGTTGCAGATGTGTGAAGAATGAACATCGACCGCTTTCGCCGATGAGCCCTTACGTGATTTGGTGGCGCCATCTTGAGGCGGTCAACAGGTCCGCACACTGTAATGTGTTCAGCAGGAACAGGATCAATTTTGATCTACTTTAAATCGCTGAATATTGAACTAATTTTCACGGTTATTTATTTTCATTTTTTTGCAGAAAACAAACAAATGGTTCAGTATATTTAAATATTCTTATTGGGGCTAAGAGCAATAGAATACTCTGATAGGATTTAAGTATGTTGCAAAGCGAAGACAATTATTTTTTTTTTACTATATACATAAACACATTTATACAGGTATACACAAATATATATACACATTTCTCTCACTCTATGTAAATATATCTCTATATATATTTCTATATATAGAGATATATGTCTCTCTCTCTATATATAGATATATCTATATATATATCTATATGTATCTATAAATATATATAGATAAATATACTGTAAAAATGTCCACAGATTATGTTTTTCAAATGCACATTTATGTGCATTTTTGTCATTATATGTAAAACACTGTTCAGTACAGTATTTTATTTATTATTATTTTTGTTAGGTTTTTGCAACTGTCAATTATTCTGTTATGTTTATACACTTTTTAAGGTCCATATCTGTGTGATCACCTTTGCTGTAATATTTTGCTGCAGTAACACCACAATTTACTCACTGTCGGACAATAAACGTATTTTCTATTTTATATATATATATATATATATATATATATATATATATATATGTATATGTTTACAATTTCTGTTTTTCTGATAATTTAAAAACAGTAAGGTGATAGCTGCAGTTTTCATCTGGTAAATGTTTTTTCAAAACAAATAAAAAAACAGCTGCATTTATCAGTTCTTTTTTAGTTTTATAGGAAAAGGTAATTTTATATTAAATTACGTCAAAAATTGAATGCGAAAGTCAATGCGGGGTCTACTTTTATGTGTATGTCTATGAAAGGATTGATAAGTGGCTCCTGAGAACGGAGCATGCAGTCAGTGCGGAGATGAACGGACTCCCCTAAATTTTTCACCTGAAATGAGTTCCACGTACTTCATAAAATCTCAATCTACACAGTTAGCAAATCGTATTTTTTTTTTTTTTTTTTTTTTTTTTACATTCTTTTTAATTATCGTTACTTTGATAATTTTTTTGCACGCTGCACCGGAATAAAACCTACAGAGATCGCGCTTACATTTTACATTTAAATAAAAAAAATAAATTAATGAAAATCAGTGAGGTAACTGGTTTTAACTGGTATACCCGCCGCTCTCTTCAATATTTGAAGCAAGCGCTGACCAATCAGTTGCCGTTTACGATTTGAGTGACAACCGTTTAGCCAATCGGGTTTAAGATATATAAACCGTTGAGCAACGTTTCTTAATCCTCAACGGGAGCACTACGCAGTAGGCAAAACTTTCATCGTGAGCTACCAGAACGCATTTATTTCCATAAAAATGAGGGAAATTGTCCATCTTCAAGCTGGCCAATGCGGCAATCAGATTGGAGCAAAGGTTAGAACATTCTCATGTTTTTCCAGTCGCTAAATTCATTGGGAAATCGTCTTAAAAATGTACATTCAGCGCGCGAAGGCTGCTAAATTCGTGTTAGCTAGCTCAGCGGTTAAACGCTAACGTAGCCTTTGGCTAAAAGCTATCTATAGATGTTGGTTTCCGTTATTTAGGTTTATGTTTGGTAATTCCAGCTGCTTAACCTATTCCTTTAACAGTGCATTTTTTTTCTTTCTTCTGTTTTAGTTTTGGGAGGTGATAAGCGACGAACACGGCATTGACCCAACCGGAGCATACCATGGAGACAGTGACTTGCAGTTAGAACGAATTAATGTGTATTACAACGAGGCGGCAGGTTTGTCCTTTGTGCTTTAATTGATGGATGAAGTTCGATATATCAATGGAAAAAAATAAGCCATACAGCCAGCGGCCATCAAACAGCCCTGATATCATCTGCTTTGGATCCAGTGGTTACTAAGAAGCTGTTTCCAAGGCACACAAAATCCGAAGCTAACGGTTGCTAGCATTTTCTCCCAAAAAAAAAAAAAAAAGAGCTCATCGGCTTTTAATTACATCAAACGAATGCTACTGATAAGGGCAGTTTAGAGGTGTACATGTCAAATGAATTCACATTTGCAACATGTAGAAATATATTAGATTTTTCTCTCATTAACAATTTGTTGGCACTTGTAATATTCTGCATACTGTTCTTTTAAATGTTAGTTTTTCTTCCCTTGTTCTAGGTGGAAAGTATGTCCCCCGCGCTGTGCTGGTGGACCTTGAGCCAGGCACGATGGACTCTGTCCGGTCTGGTCCCTATGGACAGGTGTTTAGACCTGATAATTTTGTTTTTGGTGAGTATATCACTCTAAGGAAGTACAATTAATGCTTCCACATGAAACAAAAATATTAATATGTCTGCAGTGCTTTTCTAATAAACAACCACAAAATCACCTGGATGTTTAAATGTTAATATAAAAAATGACTGAATAGGAAATAATGTGATATCATCTCATTTATGCTATTTTTTTTTCAAAGGGATGCATTTCTTTAAGTGTTAAACAGTCAGATTAACGCTGATGGAACATGCTTGATAAAACTTGTATATTAGCATGACATGAATCAACACGCTTAGGGATTCCTAGGAGTGTGCTATGGTTATCATAGCATCCAGCTGTTTAAAGGAGAGCGATTTGTTTTTGTTTTTTTTTTGTTTTTTTTCTGTCGGAGATGTGGGGTCAGGTGGGAGCGGCATTCTTAAGACGTGTCAATAAATATTTTCAATTGGTTTCACCTATGACTACTGGTTATAGCAGCCCCCAAAGACATCTCTCAATGAAGTCTGTCTGACTAAAGCTGACTTTTTCTTTTCTTTTTTCTTTTGCATGATGTATTGATTTGTAACAGGCCAGAGTGGTGCTGGTAATAACTGGGCTAAAGGCCACTACACTGAAGGAGCTGAGCTGGTGGACTCAGTCATGGATGTGGTGAGGAAAGAGTCGGAGAGCTGCGACTGCCTGCAGGGCTTCCAGCTGACTCACTCCCTCGGAGGAGGCACTGGATCTGGCATGGGAACGCTTCTAATCAGCAAGATCAGAGAGGAGTACCCAGACCGCATCATGAACACTTTCAGCGTTGTGCCATCGCCTAAGGTTTATATCCTGCATTCAAATATTTCCTGATATGAAGCTTTGCCCTACAGCTGCTTCCTTCAAATCTTAACCTCGCTTCCATTGTCCTCTTTGTGTCGTCTTTTATTCCTCTTTCTGTGGCAGGTTTCAGACACTGTGGTGGAGCCCTATAATGCCACCCTGTCTGTCCACCAGCTGGTTGAGAACACTGATGAGACCTACTGCATTGACAACGAGGCCCTGTATGACATCTGCTTCCGTACATTGAAGCTCACCACACCCACCTACGGTGATCTGAACCACCTGGTTTCAGCCACCATGAGCGGCGTAACCACCTGCCTGCGCTTCCCTGGCCAGCTTAACGCCGATCTGAGGAAACTCGCTGTCAACATGGTGCCGTTCCCCAGGTTACACTTCTTCATGCCAGGCTTTGCCCCCCTGACGAGCCGTGGCAGCCAGCAGTACAGGTGAGGAGGCTGCCCCCACATCCATAGTGTGCTAGTCGGTCCCATAAACTGCTATAATTAAATCTCTTTTCTAGGGCTGTGACGGTTCCCGAGCTCACCTTGCAGATGTTCGATGCCAAAAACATGATGGCAGCCTGTGATCCACGGCACGGCCGTTACCTCACAGTCGCTGCCATCTTCCGAGGCCGCATGTCCATGAAGGAAGTGGATGAGCAGATGCTGAACGTGCAAAACAAGAACAGCAGCTACTTTGTAGAGTGGATCCCCAACAACGTTAAGACGGCAGTCTGTGACATCCCGCCACGCGGCCTCAAGATGGCTGCCACTTTCATTGGGAACAGCACAGCCATTCAGGAGCTGTTCAAGCGCATCTCAGAGCAGTTTACTGCCATGTTCCGCCGCAAGGCTTTTCTTCACTGGTGAGTAGAACACAGAAGCACCGCTGTGTTAAGGCCTGGCGTGGATACTGAAGTTGTCTTGTTACAGGTACACCGGTGAGGGCATGGACGAGATGGAGTTCACTGAGGCCGAGAGCAACATGAACGACCTGGTGTCCGAGTATCAGCAGTACCAGGAGGCCACCGCTGAGGAGGAGGGAGAGTTTGAAGAAGAGGGTGAAGAAGAACTGGCCTGAGCAGCCATCGTGTTCGTTTTCCTCCAACTCAACAGTTAAAACCGGGGGAAATTTTTTGTTGTTGTTGCTCTGTTCAAGTTTAAATACTTCAAAGTGATTCACATAGTTACTTGAGTTTATGGATTTTCTTGGGCCTACCTGTAGACCTGTTAAAATGTTTAAATGTTGTTTGGGAAATATTTTAAACCAGTAAAACTGACACTACTGGATTCACAAAAAAATGGCATCAGCGCAACACTAGTTACTGAGCCCCTAAAGGGACATGGAGGGGAAAAAATAAACTTTTGCGAGATCCTGCAAAAGTATTGCAGGATCTCGCAATAGTTCTTTTTTTTCCCCCTCCTTGTCCTTTTATGGGCTCTGTACTTTGTCCTCATTTGGCCTGTCATTTATTTCAACATTATTCAAGAGTTTTTATGCATGTTGTAACTCCTCCAGTCAAATCTGGCTCATGTTGACTGTTTGCATAACTTCAAAGCTGCTAGTTCTGTTTTTTTGACAGCTTCTGAGATTAAAATATTTTCAAGGACAAATAAATAGTAGTTCCCTGAGCTGCAGTGCAATTGAACTTGGCTTTACAGTTGCTCCTCTATTCATTACTGCTCACTGTTAATAAAATTCAAATGAAGGTTTTTGACTTGGACCTGTGTAAGTTTTTTTTTTTTTTTTTTTATTATATATGCCTCCTTTTACACAAGCTCCAGTAAAAATCTTACCCATCAATTTCTTTAATTTCAGCTTCTCAGGAGTAGATATACCAGAGGTGAGCAGGGCTGAGAGAAAAATTTTAAATTGGTAGAATGTAAAACTAAACTGTCATGATGGTTCTTATGCCTTCTAGCGATATAGATCTACATACTAGTTTAGTGGAAAATGTTTGAAATAAGAGCGCAGTTTCTAATAGTCGATGGAAAAACGTATTGGGTGCTACTGGTCTGGAAGACTTCCTTCCTCCATATTTGTCAGTCAAATTAACCCCATATGAAAATGAACAGGCTGTGAATGCTCTTCATTCTCATTTTACTCTTCAGATTTTTTATATCACAATTTAAGCCGACTGGAAACCGAAAACTGGTTTATCTGCAATCTTTGAAAATGATATATAAAGAACTTGAAATGGAGTATGAAAATAACTTTATTTTCAGGGTTGGTAAATGTGGAAAGCTTGCATTTCAATAACCGGATTTCCAAGGCACAAAGCCTAGTCTGACTCATGGTTTCTGTACAACTCTGTGTTCAACATTTGGACATGCTAGTTTGCTTATCAAATGTTTACCATTTCAACAAAGTTTCCTGGTAAAATAAAAAGTGATTTTTATTTTACATTTTAATGCAGTGCTGGTTCTAACTGCACAAAATACCGGTCATTTCAGGGAATGCATAAGAACTTTTCATACAGCAACATTTGCTGACTCACTTTCGGAAAATTAGATGTTTGGCATCAAGAGAACTAACGAATATTAAAACGGTAAGAACCAAATGGTCTAACATTAAACCATAGCCTATAAAAGAAAATATCAGTAAAAAGGTGCCAACAAATTTAGTTTTATGAAAGGGAGGCACAAAAGAAAAATTTCGATTTTAAAAGGGAATTAAACAGGGTGTGGCTGAGTCACTGAGAATAACACTTGAAAATGCAATAAAATACTGTATAACAAAATGTAATTTCTGTGACAGAATTTCTAATGAGTTCCCTGGAGAAATATTCAAATTTTATATATAGAAAGTGCTGAAACAAAGGGGGACATTTCTTAAACAGAAGATCTAAAGAAAATAACGACAAAACAAGCTAAAACATTTATTTGATGAGTTGTCTCCAAAAAATGTTGGTGTCTCTTGTTCCAAGTCCCTCAGCTGCATCCGATCACTCATGTTCCTGCTAAACCTATCAGACCATGATGCGGTTAAACATTCCCTGTAGGATGGCGGGGTCCAGCAGCTGGGAAGTGAACCAGCAAAACACTGGGAAAAAATTGAAATCTAGTTAAGTCATTTTTTCTTAAAATAAATGCATTTGTTCTTGGATTGGGGAGGTAAAAGACACATTTTGCCAATGGAACAAGACAATTTACACCTTAAATAAGAAAACACAATTGCATTGTCATATATCAAGTGCATATTATCTAATTATCTTATTTTAAGAGTAAAAATACTCATTCCATTGGCAAACTTATCTCATTTACCTACTCAAATTAAGGGTAAATACACTTAATTTAAGACACTTTTATTTATTTCTCGATCGCTTTTCCAGTGAAGTTGTTGATATCCGAATGGGGTATAAATATGATGGAAAACAGCACCTTACTATCTATTCAAAACAGAACATCAGATAAAAGTGGAGCAGAACTTTGTCATAAATCAATAACTGCAATTTATTTAGTATTCAAATTTCCTCAGATGTACCTGTATGTTGAATTAAAGTACACTCACCAAATTCCCATGAGATTTTAACAGGAAGTGTATGTTGGTTAGTTGAGATTAAGACCGATCTTTTTAAAAACAACCAGGTGGGTTTTATCTAAGATAAAGCTTTATATGGCAAAAATTCTGGAGGGTCTGTGACAATGTGTTGTCTGTTATCCTGTGGGCTTCTTTCCCTTTAATATACATGGGAACGGTGCTACAGTTCACATCAGCATAATGTTAAATCACAACTGGCAGTTTCTACCATATAACTGTCTCTTTAAACAGGGTAATAATACAAACTTTGGGCCAAATCAACAGAAAATATCAACACACTTAACTGAATTAAAGCTATTTTATAGTTGACTAAATTGCTTTCTCAGGGTTTAACATTAGAGGAATATAATACTTCTATGTTCAGTTTCAAACCCTGCAGGCTGAAGCCAGCCCAACCCAACAAATAAATTGGCCTCACCCTGAATTGTGGACGTGAACGTTCCTTCCTGAAGGTAAAATACATCTCCTTGATTCTTTAAACAATCAGGGCTGTTGGAGGGGGGGGGGGGGGAATAATACAAAGACCACATGTTGATTTCTGCTAAATAGCAGAATGAGTGTCTGTGCCTCTGTGGAGGTCTCACCATCTAGAGAGGTCATATAGTTGTACTGGACCCTGCAGAGGGTTGGCTTCCATTATGTCTCCATCCTTCTCCTGTTGATTTCTCAGCCGCTCTGATACCAAGATATCGCAAACTCAGACATCTCGCTTTTAAAACGCACAGGATGATACTGTATTAGAAAGGAAAATTGCCAATGTGCGACCCTGAGGCAAGAAAGCATTGTTTTTGAACAAAGGGTGGCTTCTAGCTCATCCAAAAAGACAAGGGCTGCCACCTAAATGGTCCTAAGCATCCAATTATAGAACCAAACAAGATCCAAAAGGAACTCAGGAGGACATATAGAGACAGAAAGCTCAGCAGGAAGAATCTGGTGACTACAGGAGCGGATTAAGGCCCAAAACACCTCCTCAATGAAAAAAAGGCCATATATTTTATTACTTTAATCTCAGAATTCTGATTTTATTATTTATTTTGTGACCTTTTGTAAATTTCTACTTTTTTTTTAAGGGAGAGAACTTTATTCTGAGAAAGTTAGAATTTATTAGTCTTTTTTTGGGGTGACTTTTTTCTTTACTTTTTTTAATGGTCTTAATTGTCTTCCGTAGGTGACAGGACAACCACACAGTGTGAGAAATCTAGAGTAAAGCACTGAAAAATATCAAAAAGCAATCCTGAAGCAGAGGGGGTAGAGCTTTCCCTGCCAGAGGGACAAAAACCTTGAACATACAGATAATGCTACAACTTAATAATTGAAATCAAAGATTAATCATATGTTAGAATGTTATAGTCAAAGTCCAGACCTAAATTCAACTGATCATTAGTGACAAGAATTGAAAACAAAGACTCTAAATGTGCAAAAGCAGGATAAAAATGAGGGACACCACACTTTGTATTGGTTTTGTTTTAAAAGAACTTTTAAGGTTTGTGAATGTACTTGGAAATCACTGAGTGTCAAGTAGCTCAGCAGAACCTCCCTTCATCACAGTCAGTCTAAATTTACATCTAGAGCAACAGGATGGTAACCTGACAACAGCCAGATGCATGTCTCGCTCCGCCCAGCTCCACTCACATACTCACAAGTATGTGAGCGGAGCTAGGCGGAGTGAGACATGCATCTGGCTGTTGTCAGGTTAACAGGATGGAGGCGAGCAGGAAAATAAAAACTATGCTAATGAGAGTAATTTGTTTACTTGTCTCATCCTGCAGATGCATTACATTTTAAATTAGGTTCTTAAATGGGCACATTTGACTTCTAAGCATCAGAATGAGCGAGGTCACCTTTCTGATCAGAGCCAGATGTCGCCATGCTTCTTCTTTTATACTGGATGTAACAGACATTTCTGACTGCCCTGTGCGGTTTGAAGTGTCAGCAGAAGTTGGAGAAAGACAGGCATTGGTGATCTGCAAGGGTGGTGAGGTGTAGGTTCTTTGTGCCGAAGAAAAGTAGCGTGTTAAGCAACACTATGGGCAAATAGGCACCCAGCTGCTTGCATTTCCACATGCAAAACTTCTGGACACAGGAGAGAACACTTCCTGAAGGAAGAAATAGAAATGCTGGGATCAATTGAAGTTTGGTTTGAGTTCATCTTCAGTGATGCCAGTGCTGCTTGTTTGCAGCTAAGGGCTCCAGAGTTGATCTCGCGTGAGAGGTTAAAGTAGAGCTCATCTGGGAAAAATGTTTTCTACCTGCCCCTTCATGAACAGATACTGTGGACAGAAAAGATGGACCAGATCAGATCAAACTGCAAACCACTGCAAAGTTTGCATACCTATTATATCTCCAGACAGAGGCCAAATACACTTTCAAGGCTGTAGGGCTCTATATTAGGCCTTCAGACTTCTCTGATGAAGTAAGGCAGAGCAGAGCAAATCTCAGCAGAGTTGTACGATCTCCTCCTTCGAAACTACACTAATGGCTGTGATTGGTTGGATCCATGTTGCTTTGTTAGACCCAGCTCCTCCAGGCTTTGGCCCCATACAGATGGTTGATTCTGGAGGAGGGGGAATAACTGGCACACTTTGATTAGCAGAACCAATTCCCAGGATGGACCGATTGTGAACTCTATGCGGTGCCACACCACATGACTCTGTCCCCTTAAATGTAAGAGAAGAGAAGAAAAGAAAAGAAAGTTAGTATCATTCTGAAGTTTGAAAATAAGTTTTTTCCCCATCTTCGTTTTCCTCAGATCAGAAACCAACCATAAACATAAGTTCATTGTTTCAAAAAGTGTCTGATGTCTCAGAAGTATATGGAGTAAAGTTGTCACCAACTCTGCAAATATGTGTTCTTCTGAGGTTATCAAAGTTTATTGTGGTGTTACCAAAGAGTTGGAAGAATAAAAACTTTTTTTTTTCCTTCTATATATTTGACGATTTTAGTTGAAGTAAATTATGACAAACTAAAACCTCCTATATTTAAATTAAAAAAAATGTATGAAAGTGAATGTTGCAAAACGGCTCTGCTCTTTGTAAATTACAGCGGTTATGCCCTTTGACACACACACACAATCATTTGGTGTATCTACCCTAACTTCATGCAAAAAGCCTAATTCAAATGCAGGCAAACTAGGTCCTCACAGAGATATTCAGATTTGCTCTGCAGTAAGTACAAAGTCTATTCACCTGGTGCCAAAAAAAACCAAAACCTAAAATAGTGAATCAGTTGGGTACAGCACTTTAAGTTCCCAGCAAAGTGGATTGTTAAGGAAACATAAACATATTTGGGTAAGACAAGATATTCAGAAGTTTAAACTGCTGATGCATCTAAAAGTGCAGTACCGCACCCGTTTTCTCCATTTGGAACCCACTCTGGATCTTTTCACAGCTTGATGAGGAACAGACGAATCCTGACCTGTTGATTCTGTGAGCAAAAACAAAAAAATTTTTTTATACCTGAATCAATTGTTTTGAAATAGGGTTATGTTCATAATCATGCATGATTTGATAACTCACCAGGTCGGAGGTCAGCGTTCAGATTAAGCATAGGTGAAGAGGGAGGCCGATCTTTGGTGCAGTAGGTAGTTTGATGAAAGATTCAGCGGTCTCACGTTGGTTGTCACACTCATGATCCGCTTGTTCTGTCCTTTTGTCCTATCTGCCTAAAGCAGAGTAGTCTGTGCTGCTGTGTGACCAAATCATGTTTGCTTTGTATGATTGAAAACTTCAGTCTTGGTAGTGGCCTAGTAAAATGGCATAGAGCTTCAACACTGAGGTTGTGAGTTCAAAACCCATTCACAGTTTTTTTCTGGGTCCATAAGCAAAAGAGACCCTTAACCCCACATCGCTCCCCAGGCGCCGCAAATGGCAGCCCACTGCTACCAAAGGGGATGGGTTAAATGCAGATATTGAATTTCGTCTAATCTATTAATGTGAGCTACAAGTTTATATTCTATGATCATAAATAACCTTTATGATCATTTAGCTTACATCAATAGATTATTTTAATTTCTTTTCTAAAGGTTTTAATAACAGACATGCTTTTAGCAGTGATGTTTATTCTTCTGATTTCCAGTCATGGTCCACCTACAAGACACACTTCTTTATTGGATGTACTTATAAAGTGATCTGGATAAAAATCCTAAACCCTAAAATTTCTATACTTTACTTATATCTATACTGAAAGCAGATTCATTTTCTTGTTTTCCCGCTTTTCTATCTGTGCAGCGGCTTGTTTAACAACCTTGCATAGCAGTTGCAATCAGCACCGGAATCTGGAAGAAGAGGAAAATTCCAGCTCCAGAGTCTCCATCATAACACCTGGTACTCTATTTCATCAAAGTGAAAGTCACATACCAGCATGGGTATCATTAATGTAACATGTACTGGAAGTACATGTTCATAGGCACTGGAACCATTAACACCTTAATGCTTTTCTTACACCTGGTAGTTAAAATAAGGGTAAAGGGAAAAAGAGGATTATTAGTTGATATTTATAAAACTGCATGCATTGATCTTACATGTAATCAATAACTACAAGCAACTTAAAGCTACAGTGTGTAACTTTTAGCGACATCTAGCGGTCAGACTGCAGCAACATGAACATCTCCCCCCCACCGCTTCTCCCCCCCAACAGTACGGCGAGCGTTACGGGACAAAATGTCTTCCACGACGTCCGCATCACCTACCTTCTCAAGTGATGAGGTTTGTTTACATAGATAATTTTACAGATAGTATTTCATTAGTCTGTGTAGGGTATAGATTTCATGTAGACTTAAGATCATAAATATACCCATTATTTTTTCTACATCGTTGTGACGTTTTGGCGATCTCGCAATCGCTAGTTTGTTGGCTCTGCGCTGCCGTAGCGCAAAGATGTCTGCCTCCATGGCTGCGAGACCCGCTCCTATGTAATTATAAATAACGAATTCTAAGGCAACGCAAATATTAAGGTTAAGAGGCTGAGCTCGTAGATGATGATAAATAACATAGTTATGTATAATATATTACATTTCTGACTGTATATCCCTGTAATTATTACACACTGTAGCTTTAAAATGATCACCATTAAAAAATAACAAAATGTTAGTGTAAAAATATAAAAAAAATATTTCAACCTTAATTTAAAAGCAATTCAATTAAACATATTAAAATGTCAGTTTTATTTTGACTAACAAGCCTTAATTAAACTTAGAATTTAAGTTTTTTTGTTTTGTTTTTACATAATTTCTTGCTTTAAATGTGTTGCACTTTAATTGAAATCAATTTAAATCAACTAAAATGCAATAATTTTATTTAGCCAGCTGATGTCGCTCTTTATACTTATCCGCTTTGGGATGCCAGACTTCCTTTTATTCACCCGTTACTTAAAATTAATGTTAAATCATTTCCATAGTAAAATTATAGTTAAAACTAAAAATGGACACTTTTTTTTTTCAAAAACAATTTATTGAGACTATTTAAAAATTTTTTTTTTTTATTATTATTCACTTAGGAACAAGTCCCCAGCTAACAGATTTGATGTCAAAAGTAAACTTTACCATTTGAATACAAAGCTGGAGTGAATTCTGATGCATTAGTGGGAAGGTGCTGCAAAGACTTCCCTGTAACTTAAATGGTCATAATGTAACAACAGAAACACATCAACTTTAGCAAGAACAGTTGACTTTAAATTACAGGTGACAGTCTGTGTTTGATGCACAACTTCAAACTTTTCGGTTCCAGCTCAGATTACACAATCTCCCAGTTAGGATTCATTCGTAACTCAAGACATGGATTATGGATGAAAAAAACAATTCCACACACAAACCCATGATTCATTTTCTGTAAAATTCAGCAAAGCTCACCATACATTAGTGTTAAGCATGACAGGGAACCAATTTAACACTTAAATAGTTCTCAGAAAATAAACATGGCACAGGGCAAACAACTGGATGAAAAAAAAAAAAAGCTCACAAAAACCTGAATTAAAATAATGTTGCCCCTTTTAAAGGACACATGTAATCATTTTTAAATGTGTGCATGACATAAAATAAGTAAGAGCTGACAATGCACCATAACAGACATTTGAAGTGTTGATGTGTTCAGACATTTTCATGAGGTATTCAATTTATTATATCTTACAGTAGGCTCTGAGAATCTGGGAAGCCCTTCAAGTATTTCGCCCTCAACCGTTAAATGTTAATAAAAACTATGCTTACAATACAGCGAACCATGGAGATCCTGTCCCAAGCAGAGTGGAGACCAAATACTGCAAACTTAATAACAGGGTTCCTACATATGCTTTTCATTTCAGAATTTAAGAATTTACAGAGAAAAGTGTCCTAATAAATACAAATGATGGGAGCTTCTACAGCTTTCACACAGTTAGGGGTTCAGTAGAAGTGAGGAACAAAACAATAAAGCTCTACATCTGTGCAAAAACCCACTTTATAGAGCAATGATTTACTGCCAAAGTATGAATATTTATGTGTATACTATAAAACAAATGGGAATAGAAATTATTTGACTGTCTAGAAACCAATCTGTTCTCTTGCGTATATTATTTCTTGAGCATACAACTAATTTATTTTTCTCATTATCTTCAAAGGTTTTGTGGTGATAATTGCTAAGGATAAAATTCTATTGTTCTGATCCTTTATATCAGAATACGATGAGCTCATTCTGGTGAAAGAGTATGACGTTTTGTGAGATCAGCAGTCAAAATGGATTAACATAATTTTGTTACACTGAAAAATCTTTATTAGATCTAATAATTTCCCAAGATGATTTCCTCCCAAAACCTAATTGTTAAATTTGGTCAGTGTTTTAATACTGGTATATTCTGCTATGCTAATCAAACTTTACTGCAAACCTTTATCACAAATGAGATCTCACTAAGCCTTGCATTGCAAATGGTTTGACAATTTAATATTAAGGTGGCAAGATCCAACACTTCTTTATAGTGATGATGGTTCAATTCTTAAGATCTGTTGCTGCAAATATTGTAGCATTTTAAGCCCTATAAAAACAGGATTCTAAAGCTTTAAAATCCTTCTTTCACATCTTTAACAGTGATGCATTTGATTAGGGCTGGATTCCTTATATCCTTTTGTTGTCCTACACTCTGGAAAGTTCTCCTATTCAGGAAGGCTTTTCCTCAGGAATCCAAAGAGTTTCAAAGCAGCAATATTTGCAGCCTCTCCAGGACACAAATGCTGGAAGATCTCCAGCTGATTTTACACCAACAGCATCTTAATTGTGAATATCTCCAAAAAGTACATTTTATAAATTCCTTGAAATAATATGGTTTGGATCTCTGTTGCAAATAGTTCCAGTGATGCATTCAAATTTAATGGCTTAAAAAAAATTGAGAGAATTGTTAAATTGGCTCACATCTATATTGTAAGCTTTTTATTGCAATTTTACATACTATATAATACATCATTTATATACTACCAAGTGTAACGACACAAGGAATGAAAAGATAACCCATCATTTATGCTATATTTGTGTTATATTAAAGAATGTCTACTTTCAGTCAGCCCACAATGCTGAGGAAAATCCCATCAAAATGTTTCTATTAGGTTATTTTTCTAACTGGCTTCAAAATTCCCGTTATGTATGACCGGTTTATCAAATTATCTTTTTTTTTTTTAGTAAATTTGTTGGTCATATTTTCAATGAGGGGTCATGAGGAAAAAATACAGCAAACTGCAGAATTTTGCAAAAAATTAAAAAATACATTCCTCATTTTCCAAAACTGTAGGATCCCTGTATTTATAAATAAAATATATTGAAGATGAAGGAAAAAAAAAACAGGCCTACACTGTGGTTTGGGATCAGTACAGACTGAGTAGTGTGAAACCAAACTGGAATATTTAAAGATGCAGTTTTCAGCGCAGGAGGAAGGCTTCTGAAAGCAGCAGATCAGGAAGCTGCAGAGAAACAAACTCAACCCCTGAAAGAAGTCAGTATGTATTCCCACTACTGAAGACAGCACATGAAAACGGCATCAATAAGCTTTAAAACAGGTTTATTGGTGTAAGTTACAGTCTTTTGGTTACTCAGTAGGCTCACCTGGCGCTTCGTAGTTAGGTTCTGTGTGGTATAGTTCAAAACAAGGCACAGGGCAAAGGCTGGGCTCTTCACTACATGTCTTACAGTAAAACTGTGTCTGTCTCTCCATTCTGCCACAGTCTATTTCAGACTTCTCGCCATCAGAATTGTGACGCTCCTCCTCTGGCTCATCACCGCCGTCACCCTCCATCTTCTGCTTCTTCCGACCCGCCTCCTCTTCATCCAGCTTTCTCTTCCTTCGCTGGGAACACACCATGCAGATGGAATCCGCCTCCCTTCTACCCAGGAAGTGGCGCCCCGTCAGGCGAGCTGGCGTGAGCTTGTTCGGGTCGGTTTCCCCCTGGAGCTTCGGAGATCTTGTTGGCGATCTGGATGGTTGGTTGGACTGCAAGGAGCCATCTAGCAGAGCTGGTGTAATTGTTAAAATAACTATTAAAATATTTCAAATGAATCCCAGGAGAATGATGTTGAATGATATCAAAAAGCATCCTACATATAAAAAAACTAGTTTGCAATATTAGTACCAAAGATCATGAATGAAATAATACCTTCTTAAAATAATCGCATAAGTCATTTTTTTCAGGTTTTCCAGGAAACACAAAATATTCCCCCAGAAATTTAAATGATCACATAAAATAATAATTTAAGTCTGTAAGTATGTATCAAAGGATGATGTTTGACATAATAAGAACACTTTTTTCTTTTCATAATGACTAAGATTAAATAAATGACTTAGGCATTTTTTGGACCACACCTTTGATGACATAGGCAAAATTAACGCTTTCCTTTGTACAGGCCTAAATGATGTGTGACTTAGTGTGTTACTGTTTATTACTGTTAACTGTTACTGTTTACTGTCTACTAAAATAGGCATTCCAAAACTAAAATGATATCTAATGATGGCAAAGGTCATAAGAAAAATGAATGAGGCTTGACAACAACATGCAAGGAACAAAACTTTAATTAGGAATTTGTTAGCAGAAACAAAGTCAGTTGGGGTTGGTGTTTGGAGAAACAAAGTCAAGAAACAAAGAACATTTTCCCTTTCTTCTTCCTCCTCTTCTCTCCTCTCCACTCTCCTCCTCTCCTGTCCTCTCATCTCCTCGCCTCTCCTCTCCTACATCCTCCTCTTTTCTCTTCTCCTCCTCTTCATTTTCCTCTCCTCTCCACTTCATCCCCCTCTCCACTCTCCTCCTCTCATCTCCTCTCCTCTTCTGTCCTCATCTCCTCGCCTCTCCTCTCCTCACCTTTCCTCTCTTCTCTCCTCTCCTCTCCTACATCCTCCTCTTTTCTCTCCTCCTCCTCTTCATTTTCCTCTCCTCTTCATCCCCCTCTCCTCTCTCTTCTTTCCTCATCCTTTCCTCTTTTTCACCCTCCTGTCCTCTCCACTTCCTTTTCTTCACTCTTATCCATGAGGTAAACTGTCATAGAAGTGATGACACTCTCGGGGAGAAGACATCAGTGACCATCTTTCTTTCTATTGTGCTGTGCATGCTGTCACACTCCATCTGCGTGTGCCCTGCGACCAGGTACTTCTGTGTTATTTCTACCTGATACTTCCTTGCCAGCTCCGACAATGCATTTGCCACACATGCATTCCGGTTCTGATATCCACAACCGTCACTCCACAGAACTATTTCCTTG
>NW_015150474.1:1148928-1163194 GCF_000732505.1 Cyprinodon variegatus
AGAACACCGGGGACCCATAGCCTTTGCACTGACTTCTTTGCCACTTGTGCCCATGTATGACGCGCCTCTGAGGCGTTTTTGTTTCGCCTGGTTCTGCTTCCATGTTTCTGGATTGGACTTCTTGTATCTCTTCCTTTTCTTTGAACAGTCAGCACCTTCATTTTCATTGTCAGAGGACACCTCACTGTTTGGTTTGTCCGAATCTTCAGCATGAATAGGGCTGGGTGAGTCTAAATCTTCATCAGTGGATGCATCACTGTTGCTTGGGTGATAGTCTGAATCTTCAGCATGCACAGAGCTGGGTGAGCCTAACACATCTTCATCAAGAACAGAGTTTTGCTCTGCCACACACAGTTCTATGGCTCCAATGCTGAGATCGTTTTCAGCAGCAGAGAGTAGATTAGCATTGGAGTTGTCAAATGCATCATCTACAAAAAAAAAAGGAAAATACCTAACTATTACAGCCCATACAGTTATGACAATAAAGAATTTACTTTTGGTATATTTTATGATGGGTGTTAAGACTATGTAACACACTGATGTTTAAATTCATCAGAGATGTATGAAGTAGACGCACACAATTCCAATACTCCATAGCAGCACTTCTACTGATACTTTATACATACTTCAAACATACTTTATACTTGATACAACTATGTTTCATGTCCCTAAAAATCCATATCAAAACACTTTCAAATTAAAACCAAGTCTTTACATTTCTGGAAGAGTTTCTATTTTTAGCATAATGTATGGTATTTTAGCTAGCATTGTCAGCTACTGCATTTTTCTGACACAGATGAAGATCAACTACAGTATAATAACACAGCTATTCTACACTATCTGTGGAATATTAATTGGCTGTACTTTATCATTAAGACCTTAATTTCTTATCATAGTTATAAAAAAAAAACATACTTACCATTTTTAGATGAACTCTGAATCAGTGCAAAAAGTTCACTGACTGAATCATCCATCATGAAGCGCTGTGTGAAAATTGCCTAAGTCACACTGTATTTTAACTTGAGCAAAATAAATCAGCCTAAGTCACATCTCTTGACATAGGCAAAAATCATAAATGGGTTTTACCACATGATTAATTCAACTGAGGGTTCTGGCCATTTCACCATAGGTGGCCAGCAGGGGGAGGACATGAGTTATGCAAAAAAGTCAATTTGGCCAAAAAATGACTTAGGCGATTATTTTAAGAAGGTGATTAGTACCAAAGATCATGAATGAAATAATATCTAAAGAGCAGAGTAGTCTGATTACTGAGATTATTTTCCTTCCTAAATATTTAGATTATTTTTATCCTTTAAATCATTTCCTCATTTACTGAACTAAGTCATGTTTTGCTGTAAGGCTGAAACAATTAATCAAAATAATAGAAGATTGAAAATAATAAACTAATTAGTAATAGATGAATTGTTAATAGGATTATAAAGACTCACATCCCATTAGCTGAAAAAGCTACTCAAAGTATTAACTATGCTGAAATTGTACAAAACAAACAGTTTGCATTTTTGAATAAGCTCTACCCAGAACTCGAGTGATAAAGATTTAACTTTATTTCTATATAAAATCTTTAAAGCGCCTTTTTGCTTTCTGATTATCAATACTGAACAAATTATCTACAGATTAATCAGTTAGCAAAATAATCAGTTTCAGGCCTATTGTGGACCTAAGGTATTTTAAACTGGGATTGTGGCTTGTCTAATAGATGCCACTATCTGATTGGTTAACCTGAAGCTGGAATCAATACCAGGCATTCCTCCTCTTCTGGACTATAAATAAATGTTTAGTTCTGTGTAATTGGTGCCACATTTGCATTGAAAATGCATTAAGGGTTAAGGAAGAGATTTGCCCATTAAAACAATGTATGTTGAGGCAGGTCCCCATAGACAAGCCTCAACAACTGTTGCAGGTATTAATACTTAATGCTGACACTGGTACAGATTTCTCTGATAACACAGTGGGCAGTACACCACTTAACCAGTGCAAAAATAGTAAAAGGGCAAAAAAAAGCATTAGTGGGCTTGTGGCGTCCAGTAAACAACATAGTGTCTTTTTCTGACCCAGAATGGCAGGCTGTGGGATTTTGGAAATACTTGCAGCCTTCAGAACAGACCCACTCTGCTCTAACCTCTAGGCAGAGAGGAAATTAAATGTTTTTCTTGAGTAGCACAGAGACTAAACTTTAGCTCATCCCACAAATGCATTAATCTCCAGAACAGACATTCCAAAGACCAAATTTAGTGCCAAGGAGCATCTTTGCATTCATTGGATTGAGGCAACTTAGACCCTCCACATAGTGGAGTCAATATCTCCTCATTCAGATGACCACCTGCTGGATATAGCTAGAATAAGATTAACTACCCGCAAAGTATCATTTTAGGTAAAAAGAAAACTTTCTACTTTTAAAACTTTAAACCCTTAAGCCTTCCCAAAGCTGGTTTTCCCACTGTTTCCTGACATGATTAAATAAATGTGCTAAAAGAACATTCAGCCACCGGTACATCCCATTACATTCCTAAAGGTAACACAGGTAAACACTAAAGTCTCCCCTGAGCTTCTCTGCTACATGTTTAGTTGTCAGAGAGGATAAAACTGGTGGAATGTGTTTCAATGTAGCTACCTTCTGATTCTGCGGGAGGTGACGGCAGCTCGCACATGATTTCCTGGTCCACAGTGAAAGGTCGGCACAGAACAGACTTGTTCTTCATCTGACGGCGGCGTGGCGCCGGCGCACGCATGGCGTCAGTCTGTGTGCTGGCCTGAAGGCATCACACAGAAAAAAATATGAACATTAAAAACACAATTTTTTCCTCATCAGGCAAATACAGATTATAATCTCTGCATTTAAAAAAAATTATCTTAATACATCAAAGATATTCACTTAACATTAAACAAGTCAATCTCATATTGCATTAGCATAGACTCACACCAAAAGTTTGAGAAATTCAATATTGAACCCGACTTAAGTTGGAAAAATAAATCTTTTTATTGCCTCTCTCTGCACTTAGATTTTTGCAACATTGGATCAAAGAGAAAAGCAGATCTTTTCCAGCATAGCCAGCCAGACCGACCACATGGAGAGTAAAGAATCACCACTTTTAATGTATCATAACAGTTAAGATTGCAGCCTAAACAGAGTGATGTTTGAATGATTTATTTTACTATGTGCACAATGAGTTGAAGACAATAGCATTTCAACAACCACTGTAAGAGCTTTTCTTTAGAAAATGTTTTTCCGTTTACATTCATTGTGACCCTTTGAATTTAGGTTCTACCAGTTCTTTTCACACAGGGGAATATTTGTTCAATATAAAGCATAATCGTTAAGCTCTTTGAAACTTTTAACAGTAAAAATTGACAAATTTAGTCAAGCAGTTCTGATCTAGATGCCATTTTCTGACTAAACAAGATCAACACAAATTTGAGAAAGATTCATCCTAAATTGAATAAATGCACTGAAATTAATGTTTGTATTGTTCTACATTTTATTGGGATATTATTCTGCAAAAGGAAAAAGTGAGTGTGTTTAATCCCTGCATGGTGTTTTCTGTTTGAGCTGCCTGTTTATAGGAGAAAAAGGATGGAAGTCGTACGTGATCGAGGTTCTTTCCATCTACGCTGGAGGTTGGAAACTCTCCTAAAAAACAGAGATAAGACCGTAATGTTAGAAACATAAAGAGCAACTCAATAGCAGCTACTTTACACCAGCTGAACTAGTTTATTAATAAGTTTAGGGATTTAAAAGTGGACAAAAAACAAAGAACATCATCGGTAATTTTGGAGAATTAATAAAACTAGGTATATGACCAAAAAATATCAAATCTATGAAATCCCAGTGTTAATACACCTGTTATGCATATTAATGGGAGGAAATTGATGTAAAAAATAAATTTAACACCACAGTAGTGGGTTAATAAAAGCCTTAAACTGCCTTTCTCCAGGTTTTTTTTTTTGTCTGAACAAAAAAATGACCACTGCTAACAGCATGGGTAAACTGACCGGTCAGAGCTGCATCTGCCGACCCACTGGGCTGAGAGGCTGAACCGTTGGCTAAGGAGACGACATCTGCGATGACGGGATTCATCTTCGTGGAGTGATGAGGTTGCACTGGAGCTGCACAAAATTATTTCAACGAAAAAATAAAAATAACACCACTGTCTTTGAGTTCTAATGAACTTGAGGTATAATTTACTGAGAGAATTTACCGGATGGCACAGGTGGGGCAGTTGCTGTGCCGTTGGTGCTGGTAGTGTGTTGACCTGTTTCGAAGTGAAGGGAGCAGTACTGCAGCAGGCAGGATATGTTGCAGAAGTTACAGACCGAGCCCAAGCAATGCAGCTTCTCGTTCATGTACCCCTGCTTCCTGCAGCCATCGCACCGACCCATCTGACCAGAGAGAGATAAAACAAGATTAGAGAAGAAAAAGAACCAAAAGGACATCCTGCCCCAGTGATAAGTCCCTGGTAAATATGGGAATCCCTAACTTCCCTCAGCTAGTCTTCAATTTTTGGGGCAATATAATTTATGTGGAACAGCTGCAGATGCACAGAATTACTACAGTCACCAAAACCTCACCTTTAAGGGTGTTACAAGGGGGAAAACCTTCAATGTTTGACATGACCATTTAAAAAATATCAACTAAATCTAAAATCTAATAAATTTAAACACCAAAAAAAAAAAAGCTAAAAAAAAAGGAAAAAAAGAAAAAAGCTTTAATGACAGTGCTAGATATGCATATTGATATGGGATGGGTAAAGTTTTGGGCTTCTGAGTCGTTCACTCTGAGCTAAACTGTTTTAATCTGTGAGAGAGCAGTTCAGAACCGAGCAGTTCTGCCGTTCTGTGGCAAACGGCAGTCGTTTTCCATGATATCGACTGCTGAGGAAACCTCTGTAGGTTCCATGTGTTGCCTCATGCTAACAGTAGGGATGCAGATATGGCCTACAACTATTAGCAAAATAGATTAAAAATATCAGTGGCCTCCTGAAGACATTAGTTTTAAACAATGACTGAATTTATACAAGTGATAGAGACCAAACCTAAACCTTGTGTTACTCTGTAAAACGCTTCAAGGTCTGTGGACAGCAGCCCTTATTCTGAATAATTTTAGCTGGGCTTAACAGACCTGCTACACCTAGTCACACAGCATTTACCAAAACATCTAAAAATAAAAATAATACTCTACTTTAAACAAAAATATTTAGAAGGAGGGGAAATTTTTTCCTCAAAAAAGTTGCTGCTGTTTTTCCTTAAACGTTTTTTGATCTGATCCTTAGATCTTTTTTTGGTGCTTTGTGTACACATGTCCTTTACTTACTCCATAGTAAAGCACGGTGTACTGGGACATGCAGTGAGGTTTGCAGAACTCCTCAATCTTCCCTCCATAGTGACTGATCATCATCTTCTGTCCGAGGCTACAGCAGTAGGAGCAGGGACGCAGGGAGCGATCCTGTTTGAAGGTCTGTTTGCAATCTGTGGGTTAAAATAGGGGAAGAAGTCATCCAAAGGAACAACAACACTCTTCAATGAATTGTCTGAGTTTACTTTTCATCAGAATTCTACACTTTTTCTAGATTAAAAACCTTCAGATTTCTGTCCCCACTTGTTCCAATCAGTTAAATCCTGTTGATTTAATAACTGCTACCAGATAACAAAACAAAATGAAATTGGCTAAATTCTGATCATATGCATTTTAAAAAACAAGTGCATTTTTTTCAGGGTTTTGAATGCAGCACTTTGCATGGGCAAAAAATTTTTTTTAACTTACTTTCGCTGCAAAAGAACACATCCTGTGGACCGAGGTTGGTGACCTCATAGAGGATCTTTTCCTCTTTGCAGCAGCTGCACATGGTGAGGACATTTTTCTGGATGTTATACTGATCACAGCACCCTTTACTGCAGAACAAAGAAATACGGCCCTGGAGAGAAAAAACGAAGGCAATTGAGAGGGAGAATATTGTTTGAAAAGAAATGTATGTATGACAAAATGTTTCTCACCTGGTGGGTGAGAAGTAGTGGCTTGCTGCTGAACTTTTTGCTGCACTGATAGCAGGTGAGTTTGACAGCATCACTGAGCCCATCCTCCACTGGTTTAAGAGGCTGCTCCAGGGGGGATCTAGCTTGGGCCTGTCCAGGGACAGTAGGAGTGGACACGGCCGATTGAGGAGGCACTAGTGGGGGCACTGATGTGTGGCTGGGATGATGTCCAGGGTACGGGACTGAGGAGGAGAAATCCTGAGGAATGGGGGGGACTGATGTGGCTCCGGTGGCTGCAGTAGAGGTTCCTGGCTTCGGAAGATCTTTACTGGGAGGATCCCTGAGAGAGGCGGTTCCATTGGTCAGATCAGGCTGAGATGAAAGGGAAGATTTCTGCAGAAAAGAAAAAAAAAATACAAGAGTGAGCATAAAAAAAAAAAAAGGGACATAAAAATTCTTTCAATGGGACTTTTTAAAGTCAAAACTAACTTGATAATTACCCTAAATGTGGTCACACAGGCTAAGGAACAGAAGTTCCGAATGGTGCCATCCACCATGGCGAGATGGTACTGAGGAACCGCAGGAACTTTACACTGGCCGCAAGGGAAAGGAGTACCTGCAACAGATTAAACTATCAGTAACTTTCAATCCTGAAGCTTTTGTCTTTACATCCGACTAACGCGGCAATGCTTGCCGTGTCGTACCTGTGAGGTTATGCTGGGCCGGGTGACTCTGTTCCACACATGCATTAGAGCAGTACAGCTGAACTTTACCCTTTTGGTCCCGCTCCATGATGGTAGAGGAAACCACAGCTGTCTTGTGACAGTTGGCACACTCTGTAGACTTTCTGCATGCCTACATAAAAAAAAAAATATATATTATCTTTCATAAAAATATATTATATATATGGTTGTTATAAGTAAAACTTGATTTGCAAGAAACATTCCATAAAAGTAAAGAAAAAAACAAAAAAATAATGGACTTTGCATCCAAGTTTGAAGACATTTCGCTTCCCATCCAGGAACCTTTTTCAATTCAAAATGTCAGAATTAATGTGGAGTTCCAAGCTTTATAGAGTAGCCCAAAACAAGGCCTTGTTTTGGCTTAGAAAACATGCAAATTGAACCGGAAGAATGGGTCTGCCGCTTAGGAATGGGGAGTTGTTGAGATCTTAGCTTAAATCTCAATGCTAATCCAGACATTTTGAATTGAAAAAGCATCCAGGATGGGAAGCGAAATATCTTCAAACTTGGAAACAAACTCCGGTGGATTTTTTTTTTTTTTTTTTAAACTTTGTTGCAATAACTGTGACCTGGATGATTGAGAATCTTTAACAGGGTATTGTAAGAGACAGAAATTGTATTGGATTCTAGTTCTTCTGAAACAAACCTGTTTATAGGTGCCAATGCAGGTGGAGCTGCAGAAGTTGAGCTGAGATTTTTCAATCGTCAGCGTTTGACAGGAACCAGACTTGCTACTGCAATAAAGTCCGCAGCCTTCGCAGCAGTTCATGGCCACCTGACGCAGTTTGCGCCAGGTCAGAAAACAGGAGTCGCTGCAGAGTCGGTGCAGTTTTCCTTGATGGGTGACCTCATGCTCAATTTGCTGTAAAAGGAAAAACAAAACAAACCAAAACAAAAAAAGCTATAAAACGTGCAAGGAGACCAAAAGAGGCAATAGTGACCTGGGAAAAAAAAAATCATATTCATCCAATGTTTACATTTCCTTAAAGTACAAAACACATCCACCAAACCTTACAATAAGCAAAGATTTTATGTTTATACTCTTCCTTCAGTATCGTACCTTGTTGGTGATTTTGCAGATACTACAGGAGGGTTTTTCAGGCAGACGTTCTACTGGTTTTTCAGGTGGCTTCTCAGGCTTCCTCTCATTGCGTTTATCAGTTACTACTTTATCCACGTGTTTCTTCTTGTGTCTGAATACAGACAGGCAAAACTGGCCACAAAAAGGCATGATTGTGCCGTCTTCTGCTGGGACTGTGACCATGTCTCTGGGCTGAACTATCTCTCTGCAAACCATAAAGGGAGGGAGAAATGGTTATTACTAGTCATCTGATGAAAAGTAGAGCTCTTTTTATTCCATGTCTGCTTCTGATTGGTTGAGCAGCTCATTTTGATGTCTCCTCCACAGGAAGCACATGCTTCAACTGAACAGACTCCAAACACAAACCAAACCGTAGAACCCAGTGAACCTAGTCGAACTGAATAATAGAAGAATCAATTGTTCGCTTTTTTCAACAAAACTTTATATATGATTATTTTTCTGTGGAAATCACCAAAGATATTTGTTGTTTCTTTATATTTTGCTCAGCATCACTTATATTTTTGATGCATTTCCTTTCCTGTTCATCCAGGGACCTAATTTAAAAGCCAGTCTGCTTAGTAAGTTTTTAACCAATTCAACAGCTGCTGTTTAGAGATTTCTTCAAAACTCAGAGATGAGAGGGGGTCAGAACCACACACTTAAAGAAGTCTAGTTTTCTCTAAACATTGAAAGCCACACAAATTTGGACCAACCATGGGAGATTTGCTTTTTTATTGTTCTTCTGATGAAAGCCAGCTAATTAAAATTGTGTCTAAAACTTTGGCCAACTATTTTTTTTCCCCTCAAATCATTAAAACCAAGATAAGGGATCAAAACGAAAATTGGGTTTAAAAACCCTCTCCTAAGGCTCCTGGGAAAACAGACTCTTGGGTTTTAAAATCTGTTAAGGTCTGGTACTAAATATCTTTTTGCAAATCTGTTGAATATTTTATCAAATCATTAATACTCAGATAGCAAAAGGTTCATTGAAGAAGGTTTTTTACATAACTAAACCGGGTGAAACAAAATCTTTTTCACTTGTGGAGTGCCAGATAGAGAATATTGACAAAAGATATATATATATATTTTTTTATCTTAAAATGCAAAATATCTTTTTTTGGTATATCTGCTTTAAGTGGGTTTCTCTGTCAGCTAAAGCCATGTTTTAGAGTTTTATGCTCCAGTTCAATATTAATCGATTACTACATTAGTTGACAAATATTTCAATAATCTATTAACCCAATACATTTTTTCAGCTCTTAATCGATTAATAATATTTTGAACATTTATCCTCAATCCAAACTTCACCCTATAGTCAATGTCATGGTTCTGTTTTGGCCTGGCTATCACCTTGTGTTATTTTCCAGCACCACCTCCTCTTACACAGCTCAGCCTTTAGTTACACCAGTCAAGCACCAATTAGTCTATACTCACTCCACCTGCCAGCCTCTCTACAAGAACCTCCCTCAGTTAGCTCTTCCCTGCCTTTTCGTATTCAGTCACTACTAACCCAACACCTCGTCAGTCAGGTTCTGTGCTTCCGTTACTGCGCTGCTGGATCTTTGCCTTCTGCCCCGTGAACTCTTGTCTGCTCCTGGGAATTTACAACAGCTCAGCAACTTCAGCTATACTCTCTGTGATCCTGTAGATATATTAGACTCTGCTTCTCCAAGAACTCACTCTGTTGTCTGACAACCTCTCATTAAAAAAAACAAAAATGCAGACAATCCCTCTGCATTGATAATGAAAGCAAATTAATGAGTCTTTTCTTTGAATCCTCTGTTCTCATCAGGCGTCTTCCTTTTTTTCCTCTAGGATCCATGGTCGGACACACACCCGTCGCTTTGTTTGCCTGGCACTGAGCCAGGCCGAAACGTTTTGCAGGCTATGGCCACTGATCTCTAGAGCTATGACGCAAATGGTCGTTGAAAGAAATGTTTACATTTATCATTTACGTATTTAATTATACAAATGTTTACATTGTTGGAAAACATAATGAAGGTTTGTTTGACCTCCTCCACACCATGACAAGGGCGTGCTTCGGTGGCGCAGTGGTTAGCGCACACGACCCATGTATGGAGACCCTAGTCCTCGACGCGGCTGACTCGGGTTTGAATCTGGCCTGTGGTCCTTTGCTGCACGTTTCTCCCTCTCTCATACCCACTTTCCTTTTAGCCTACTGTCCAAAAAAAAACAAAAAAAAAAAACACAGCCACTAGAGCTGTAAAAACTAAAAAAAAAACAAACCCCTCAATGTAATTTCTGAGGTCAGACACAAAACAATACTGAAATAGTCAAATAGCAAATAGATAAGGTAATTAACAGTAAATATATTTAGAGTCACAACATTAGGAAGAAAAGCCTTGGCGCCACTAACAAGACGTACCTGTTGCATTGGACACACGTTCGAACCTTAGCAATTGGTGGAAGATGGCCTGTCAGACAGACCGTGGAGCAGAAGAGCTGCGTTGAGCCTTTTCTTTGGAAAGCAGTTTGTCCTTTCAGCAAAACCTAGAAAATATTAAAAACAAACAGTCGTCTCCTCCGAAGGTACACAAAGATCGGTAGAAAGATCTGCGGTGTAAAAAATCCACTTCCACAAAAATATAACCCATGTTTTCACAATACCTTGGCACAGCCGCTGCAGCGAACGCTGCCAGGAACGGCAGGTGGTGGAGGGCGTGGCGGGAACGCCGTCAAAGTGGGTATCGAAGATTGTACTGGAAGCTGTGGCCTAACTGGGAGGGAAGCCATGGCCTGGAGAACCGCCCCTCTGCCAGGGATTAAAATATGCGTCGGGGTTGGGGCTGAAATGACTGCAGGCACTGGTAGTAATAAAAAAGGAGAAAAAAATAAACTTAATTATTTTACAAGCTATTCGCATGGATTCTGAAAATGATTATGAATTGTAAATTCGGGGTAAAGATAAAACCAACAAACAAGGAAAGAAATGAAGGAAAAGGGTGTGAATTAGAAGGAGAGTGTACATACTTCTCACTCTGGATACAGTAGAAAAACTTTCTAACAGAGCTGATCAAGCAGCACTGAAGAAACATGTTAAAGTACTGTGCAGTGAAAAGAACTTTCAGACTTTTATTTTTACATTTTTGTCCTAATTGGAGCTTCTGATTCAATACATTTTTCATAGGACAGTAGGAAAATTCAAAATGGAGTTTTGAATGCTCATTTTATTAAAAGGAAAGCAACCTGCTAAAGTTACTGTACCCTGATCCTAATAATTTGCTGCGTAAACAACCAGTAGCAACAGTTTGTGATACCAGGCAATGAGTTTTTAATGTCACGGTGGAGAAAACTTCTCCCTTTTTAATCCCAAATTGGCTAAATTGAAGAAAAATTGGTAAAATTACAAGCCCATGAAGTTAAGGTAGCAGCATCTTCATGTTTTGTTTGTACGTAGCCCTGAAGTTAACAGAGGGTCGGTTAAAGAGCAGAGATGTTGCATGACCTTTGGGTTCCGCTTACAGCTTTTCCTTTTTTAAATTCCATTTAAAAAAGGATTTTGACAGTGATGTTAAGGAAGAAGAAAACCGTCTCCCACACATGCTGAATGTTTGGTGTTCCTGACCCAGTTGGAAACCCGTCTTCCACCTTGTTTGTTCTCTTCAGGAAACTCATGCGACACTTTACCTACTAGCAGACTTCTGGAAAGTCAGTTTAGGGTTGATCTTAACTGATCATTCCATTTAAAATTTAAAAACGGTTCCAAAAAAAAAAAAAAAAAAAAAAAAAAAGAAAAGCCTGTAACAATTGCATGCCTGTAGACCTGGACCAAACATTTTTTACGTGCTTTTTGTTGTTATAACCAGTCCAGTTGCTTATTCTGCCCACAACCTTTGGTGATCCCAGATGTAGTTTTTAATCAAACATGCCATTATAGTGGATCACAAGGTAAGTTTACCATCTTTTAAACAACAACTAATCCTTAGCAGTTCTTAGCAGTATGATAGAAGCTTTAGTGTAAGTACAATCTGAGTCTAAAGCTTATAAAAGATGCCACAAAAACTAAGAAAATTTTCTTTTCCTTGAGTTCGAATGGAAAATAATTATTATTATTTTTTTTCCCTCATCAAGTACTTAATCTATACCCAACGAGAAGCATAGCTCCTGGACTGATTTAGAAAGCCTGTTCCACTGTAGCTTGCATTACAGGCACTTAAGAAAGAAAAACTGCAGAGGGGGCATATTTCAGATGAGTGAAGGAAAAGGAAGAAGAGAGCAAAACGCTTAATTCCTATTTCCTTACAAGTGCCAGCCTATTTTTACAATCCAATACACAAAAGTTTACTGCATTGATTTCACATGATAAAAAGATGGCAATTACATATGACTATTAAGAGACACACTGCAAGGAAAAAACAGTTCTGTCCAGACAACGTATAAAGAACAAGCAGGGAGAACCTTCAAGACAGAGCTGTGGGAAAACAAATTGCTTCTTGTAAAGTGTGCAGCTGCCTTTATTGACATTACTTCTTACAGCCTCACATCGCATAACACCATTCAAAAGTTTCTGAGGAAAATTTACCAGGAGAATCAGTTGCCTTGCTGAATATTCAACCTGTTGTTTTCAAAGTGAAAAGTACAGAAACTCACCGGAAGAAGACGTGAAGCTGTTTCCTCCTCCTACAGAGTAGACCGAGCTGATCCTCAGCTCTTCCTGAAAATATCAAACAAGAAAAGGTTCTGCTAGTTAATGCGCTTAAATCAGCAGCGATCATCACCCTGGTAAGTTTAGAAAGAAATCAGGAATTATCTTAAGGAAAGTCAATATAATGAACTAAGTTCATCATTAGCATAAGGAAATGTTGAATGGAAAAGATTTGAGATGGCTAACAATTTTCCCAGAAGATTATTCACTTTAGACGCCATTCTGTACAATAAAGCAAAAAAATTTAAGACTGGCGTTAACTTTTTGGAAACTATAAACATAATAATTCTGTGTTTAAAAGCCAAACTTGAACAGAGCGCAGCTCTCAATGGGATGAAACCCAGCTTCATTCAAAACCTAAACCACGAAATATAAAGTAAAAAAAGTAGGTTGTTTTTGTAGAACGCATATTTACCCATAAAGGTGAGGCTTTGGCAACTGCTGAAAGTCTGTGCATCTATGGCTGTTGCACATACACAATACTGCCAAAAGTATTTGCTCATCCATCCTATGTATTGGAATCAGGTGTGCCAATTACTTCCATGACCACAGGTGTATAAAATCAAGCATATCAAATATTCCACAGTCACCTGGAATAGCAGAAGGTGGAATGTAAACCGTAACTAAGAGAAGAAAGGTAAACTCTCTGGGCATATAATATTGCTGAAAAAAGCAACTGCAAACAGTTCAATATCTTGGCAGCAGTTACAATTCTTCACAGTCACATGTTCTGGATGAAACCATCTATTGTTCACTGCCAACCCACCTCCTTTGAGTTTTCCAGTCTTCTTTAAATATCTGTCTGTTTGTATGTTCAGAAAGCCTGGAAGCTGGAGTCTGAGATATGATCCTTGAGCCACGTTTAAGTAAAACACATACTACTGCTTTCCTGATAACCTGGCAGGGTTCTTGCTATGTTTTAAAATTCTTCTAACTTGCTTCCTAAAGATCTCACATTGCCCATGATGATTGATGGAAGAGATGGCTTAAATTACTTGTTCCTCTCTCGTCTCCTGGCATCGCATTCAACGCCAGTAGCATAAAATATCAGAAAAAACAAAACTCCCATCCAAACATGGAGAAACCACAGTTCTTGTAAAAAGAAAAATAAATAAATAATATATCAGTCAGGTAAAGTCTAGTAGAGTTACTCAAAGGTGCAGCCACCATTGACGTCCACACCAAGAATACTGCAACGAAAAAAATATTTCTTAGTATTTTTTTTTTAATTTAAACATCAATACAGGGTACAGATGTTTTTTTTTTTTTTCCTTGAAAACACCTCTATAGTTTTTAGAGCAATATGGTGAATTATGGGTATGGGTCTTACTGGATCCCCCAATTCTTGGACAAGGTAAAGGTTGGTGTGGTGAGCAATATGGTGAATTATCTCATCTGTAAAAAGTGACTTGAAATACTGCAAGGGTGTCTTCACGGCATCACCATGGAGCCTCAAATATCTGCCAGGAGGTATGCATTGCTCAAGAGTTTTAACCAGTTCTGTTACAGACATTCTTTTCAGAATGTTTTTTCCATTACATCTTTTTTTGCGAGGTGGTGGTTTAGCGGACGAGCTTGTATTTGGAGTTTCCTCCACTTCAACCATGGACTCACAAGAAATTTAATCTTCCTCTTGTTTGGGATGATAGTCAGGATCTTCTATTTGTTCATCATTTTTGCTCAGATCAGCATCAGAATCTTGAGGTGTTCAGATATCAGAGCCTGGGAATTGTGCGTCCTCAAAGCATAAAAGGTTTTGCCGTCCATAGGGATGGGAATTGAAAACCG
>NW_015150474.1:1166137-1174857 GCF_000732505.1 Cyprinodon variegatus
CTTTAGAAATAATTTTCCAACTACATTGTGTTTTTTATCTCTGCCTTTATTATAAATGGATAAATCAACCATTTGGTAACATGTTTTAGAAAATAATTTGACCCTCGTGAGATTTGATTTCCTTCATATTACTTTAGAATGTTTATTAAAGCCTCTGACATATTTCTAAGTTGAAAAAGAATGCCTATCTTTGAAATATTTGACAAAAAAAGCTTTTTTTTAGCATACTCATCCCACTGCTAACTTCTATGTGGGTGGTTCTTCAACAAGCTGAGTTCAAATTCAGCATCTTTCTTCAGAAGGCCAGATTCGATGAGCTGATTACGTTATAGTGCGGCACCATGGCCTGCCCAGATTGGAAGATGGTATGAGCCTGACAAATGCATCCTTCTTTTTTGCCCGTTTTGAAGGACAGGTCTAGTGTCTTCTCCGTTGCCTTGGGTAGCCCGTCATTCATTGTGAGTCGAGTGGCGAATATTGTAAGTGCAGTTTAATATATTACAAGATTGTGAATAGTTCCGTCTCAAATTAATGAAAATAGTTTTTTTTCATGGTTATTGAGTCAGATATGTGGTGGGTAATGTTTGGTTTATTGAAAGGTTTTATTTGTCCCTGTGCAAATGGGTTTGGCTGACATTTAAGCACAGATTCCAATATCTCTGCAGTGTGGAGACTATAAATATGATATTTGTGACAACGGTACTGCTGCTGAAGCTCCTTGAAAATGTTATTAGCACCCAGAACAGTAGTGATTAGGGCCTCTGTACATGGGTCATGCGCATTAATCACTGCGCTACTGAAAAAAGCCCCCTCTAACAATTTTTCTGAGCTTTTAAGGATTGCAATACTAGAATTTTAGACATGGATGGCAAAGTCTGGTGTGAATGAACTTGACTGGTCTGCAAAGAGTCCTGACCTTAACTCAATAGAAAACCTTTGGGATGAATTAGAGCCTCGTCAGTTAAGATCAAATGCGAGTCAAAGCAGGTGAGAGAATACTTTGACAATATTTGTTGCTATAGGGACCGATCACTGAAAACGTCAACAAATATAAATCTTCCCTCTCTTTCTGTCATTTAAATGCTTTCCTTTTTACTTTGAATCTAATCCAAATACAAGTCTTATTTCCTAGGAAGTCAAAGGGGGAAAAAAGGTAGCATTACACAACAGATACAAAAAATTTATGCTATGGCTCTACTTTAAAATGCAATTAAATATGAGCTCCGGCCTCAAGAACAGAGATGTTGACTTAAATCTAAATTTGATTCTATGGTGAGGAACATTATTGATGAATAGATATCAAGTCTCTAATGTATGGGACTTAGGTTTACACCATCAACAACAATAAATCAAGTTTAAAACATGCAAACTGCCCTTAACAGTAAAATGATGGGGGTTTATTCACAATGTACTCTTCCAAGTCTAAATCTCAACCTGATTGAAAGTGTGAGTTGAATCCCTTACAGCTTTGCAGTGCAACATATCTGCCAAACTGCATGATCCTAAGAAGTTTACAAAACTTGTGATCATCTGATGCTAATAAAGTCAGAAAGGAATCACAAGCTGTTGAATCACAGTGTACTTAATAGCTTAGAATTTTGTTTAGATTGAAAAAAAGAAAAGAAAACAAGTAGATTATATGTAGAGAAAATTATGTTTAGATCAGAATTTAAAATAAATTCCTACCTCTTGTTCCAGCTCCTCCTTGATTTGCTTACTGGAGGTCTGAGGAAGCAAAGCAGCATCGTAGCCTTCATCGATTGGCTCATCTTTAATGGTCGTCTTGGGAGACGGGGGATTACGAGCCCCGGGATTAGCATTTTCTGTTGTCTGAAACAGAGTTTATGAATATCTGGAAGCAGTTTGAGCTTTACACCATTTCATATGCTGTTTAGATCCTCACCTCTTCCTGCTGACTGTCTTGGGTCTCCTCTGCCTGGTTTTGGTCATCTAACACTAAGGAAAGAATGTGAGTTAACAAGGTGACAATAGAGCTCACTTTTATACTACAGCAAACATCATAAGAGATGTCCACAGGCAAAAATATTTTTTAGTAATTATGAGTACATTGGTGATCAGTGGAAATAGGGGCAAAACAAAAACAAGAAAATGTCTATTATTCATAGAAGAATTCACAATACTTCTACAGTAGCTAGCTATACCCCAACATGGAAGATCCAACACTACCCAGACACAAAGTTAAAAACAAAATTATTCACAATCCCAAGAAATTTCCTTCTGAATGGAAATTTATTGTTTTTTTTAGAGCCCCACCAATAAACCAGTGGGCAAATTTTATATAAAAATGTTATTTTTGCTGTAAAAAGCGGAAACAAACTTGGGCAGGGCATCTATTCTGCTCCTCTGCCCCTCAACTCGGTGGGGCCCCTCTGCACCAGCCCTGCTCGCAAACACATACACTCACACAGATGCTTCTAGTGTAAGAACAGAGTTGGATGGAGGGAGAAAATATGTTTTATATGGGTTTACTTCATGTTAAGCTGTGATTTTGTAAAACCACAATTTAGTGCCCCACAACAATAAACGTTCCCATGGAAAAACGGTATGAGGGCGCACTAAAGGTGTAGTGGAGGATTTTCATTTTCCAGGTGGATCTTCAAAATAAGAGTTCCTCCTAATTATCAATCATTCTGGTGATACGTTTACGTAAGGCTGTCCTACATGCTCGTTCCCAGTGAGTTATCTTTTTCTGCGCATGCGCACTTTCAGTCATATATGCGGTGAGCTACGGTTTCAACCAGTCATTGAAGCTTGTCTTTCTCACAGCGGTTCTTTGAAAAAGGGTTGTAAGATAAAAAGTGCCTATGAAGTGTATGAGAAGAAGAGAAAGGCCAGAGTGTTTCTGGGACATTCTTTTACTTGATGGCGTACACTGAAAGCACGGCGTTGGCTTCTCAGCGGTTGGGAAGTTTCTACTCGACGGGTAAAGTTTGGGATGCTATATAGAGAAATCCATTTCACTTCACTGCTAGTAAAAATGATCTATTTCTATATTGTAACTTTCCAGGGAAGATAAGGTTATTTATTGGGCTTGTGCACGCTCTCGCACGCGTTTAATAGGCGTTCCCTCTCAGGAGTGGGTACAGGGTTATGCATGTGCCTTTTTATTTATTTTTATTAAATGGAGAGGGCCGGTCTTTTAAAAAATTCACGAAAATCCCCCACTACACTTTTAAGGAGAGCACACGAGTTTTAGCTGTGTAAGTTCTTCCTTTTAAAAGGAAAATAAGATTATCATACTGTGTCACACTGCACTTCATGCAGGCTGTATCAGAAGTAGAACTAATTTTTAAAAGGCTCCAACTTATATATTTTGCTGTAATCCTGCTTACAAGTTTTAAAGCTGCATCATTTCTATTTAAAT
This sequence comes from Cyprinodon variegatus, assembly GCF_000732505.1. Classification (NCBI taxonomy): domain Eukaryota; kingdom Metazoa; phylum Chordata; class Actinopteri; order Cyprinodontiformes; family Cyprinodontidae; genus Cyprinodon; species Cyprinodon variegatus. The sequence continues at coordinate 1,169,523 of NW_015150474.1, forward strand.
CTAGTTTAGTCCCTTGTGTTCAGTGGAGAAAGGAACTGTTCAGTTGCTTATAATTAAGAGAAACTTATATTTCTGAGGTGTTTTGTGCATGATTTTTAAAAAATGAATCAGATACAAAACACCTCTCATTAGGCACTGTGTTTTCACCTTAAGCTGTATGCAGCCTCGTTTTAATTTTCAAATGCGCATCTGTACGATTTAAATCTAATTAGCAAAACAAACTAAATGTATATGTATTCATTTCACAGGTAGAGGGGGCTTATCAGGTGTGGATCAACCTCACAAAGGATGTAACAGGGGTAGGATGCAGCATCTGCAATGTGAAGGAGAGTCAGGGCTCCAGCAACAGCAGGACAAAAAAAAAAGGGAAAGAATTTGAGGCAATATCCAAATCAGCAACCAAATGTAGATTGTATTAATAGTCTTATGTTATCATTGCTCAAATTAAAGCAGCTTATTTTAATTCTGTTTCTTAGTCTTTAACTATATTTTTGGCTATGAGAATATGAGTTGGACTATAGTTGGACAGTGCCGTGTATGTCCCTAAAAATTTTAACATGCGTCGCTTGCCGAGTGGTTTTATGCAGGTAGACACGGGTGGGTTTTTCCCACTGCCACTTTTCAGCCAGTGGGAAAGTGGTAAAAGCCTCCTTCACAAAACACTCCTGATCTTAAAATCTTTTGACAGATTCTAACAACCTCCTTTTATTGACCTTCGTTCGATCTTTTTACCTCTGCTGTTGTCCTGGGTGTGGTCCTGGGAGGAGTGGGAGGTGTTTGCAGATTCAGCGCTCCCATCATTCTGTTGATCTTCCTCTTCAGCTACAGCTTTTCCAGCTAACGGGGCGACCCCGGAAGCACTGTTCTCCTGTCCAACTTTACTTATTTTGCTGGCCTTACCCACATCAACATCCTCCAGAGAGCCCATTGGCAGGGCATAGTGCCAGTCCTCATCCTCCTCCTCAGGTCCATAGGAGGGGAGGCCGTCCAGTGCATCATCAAAGGCCGCTCCACCACTCCCCCCACCTCCTCTTTCACTCCTTACTATATTAAATGAGGGTTTTTTAGAAGAGGATGCAGCTATGGGCGGAAGACTTGTCTCTTCCGTCCCCTCTGTCTTTTTCTCCTGTCTGCTTGAATTGCTATCTTCTTCAACTTGCTGGTTTTCCCCTTGTCCTATAGTTTCTTCTGGGCCTTTGGATTCTGTTTGACCGCCACTCTTGGAAGAAGCCACAGAGCCCCTGGAGGAGTCTGCAAACTCTCCCAGCCCCATCACTTCATCGAACATCCGGGACATCTGCTCCTCATGCTGGACACAGAAAAATACGTCGGTTAGGTCTGCTTCCAGAAAATAAGGTGCAAAACAAAATTAGCAAAATGTCTAAAAAAAGTATTTTTTTTCATTAAAAATGGATCCAAAGTGAAGCACTGCCTTTGTGTCTATAACTTTATAGCAAAAGTTTTCAGTAGATCTTCTCTAATCTGACCAAAATTAAAGTCACAAATCAAAACTGATTCTAATAAAATTTAAGGAGATAGACATCTTTTAAATTCTTGTTGGTAAATCATAGTAGACGGAAGTTTTCAGGTTTACTTTCTCATATTGAAAAGGATTTGTGTTAGGAAACAGCCATCTGACTGGATTTTAAGCTAACCAGTCATTAGTGACCTGATCAACGGTCTGGAACCTGTGGCTCAGAAGCATGAAAGCGGCTCTTCAGACAATCAATCGATCTTCATCACCATCTATAAATGACGTGGAGCCAGCTATTATAATGAAGAATATATACACTACAAAATGCTGGTTAGCTTTTTCTTCAGTTGCTTTCTAATTGCATTGAATTTGCTAAAATGAAATGACTAAATATGACAAATATATTTTTCATTTTGTTTTGAAGTTGGAAATGTTTTTTTTTCTTTACATTATTTTCCTAAAATTTCAGCAACCCATGGAAGATTCATTATATATTTTCTTACTTTCATTTGGTAGATATTTACTTAATATAGAAATATTTAATATTTTGTTTAAAAAAAAAAAAAAAAAGCTAATGTAATGTTTGTGGCTCTGAACATTTTTTTTGGCTGGACTGAAGTCAAAAATGGATATTTGGATTGTAAAGGTTGCAGACACCTAGAGTAGATATAGATTTTGCTTTATTGATCAGCTATAAATTAACCATTTCAGGTCTCACCAGCATCTCTTTACTGTCGGTGACATCTCTGTGGAAAGCAGTTAAAAACTAACGAGTTAGGCTTGTGGTTCATTCAAGCTGAGAGAGAGCAAAATATTTAGCACATAAAAGGCTATATAAACATACATATATGCGTGTGTGTAAAATACCTTCTTTAAGGAATTATTGGCTCTCCGATTATTAATCGATTCATAGAAAAGAATTATCGATAGATTAATCTATTTGCAAAATAATCATGAGTTTCAGCCCTAAAATGGATCGCTCTGGATGATTTATCCTGTTCTAACTAGACCCAAATTTTATTAACCAGATTAAAAACACATGAAGGACTAGAAGGGCTTTTACATACAGTTTTTGCAAAACATGATACATGCAGTTTCCACAATCAAAAGGAAGATTAACCTTGGCCTCACTCTCTTTCAGACATCTTGCTCTAAAAGGAGTCTCGGGTGTCCCTTAAATAAGCCTCAAAACAAAGCCAAAAGACCCAACCTTACAGGTGTGAGTGTCTGAACAAAATATTTTGTGCAACAAAGAAATTAGGATCAGTCCACAGGAAAAAGCCAAATGCCTTCAATTAATAATTGGATAGCCAAAAGGTTCCTTAAAGATGTTTTTACAAAATAAACCAGGTGCAACTAAAACATTTCCACTCAAGGAGTTCTTGATAGAGCACATTGGCAAAAACCCATTTTTTTCTTAAATAAAAAATGTTTATATCCATTTTATTTTGTTTTCAATTTTGGTATATTTATTGCTATTAGTAGGTTGCTCTGTCAACTAAAGGCATGTTTTAAAGTCTCCATACTCCATTTAATGATTAATCGAGTACTAGATTAGTTGACGATGATTTCAATAATCGATTAATCAAGATTCATTGTTTCAGCCCTATTTCAACGAGGGGCTCTTTATGGTCAGCCACAATCTGAAGAGATATAGTAGGAATAGGCATGGAAATACTTTAAGGACCAATAACACTACACACTATCATGTAATGGATGAGGAAGCGTAGTACTGTGGGGTTTTGATCCATAGTGTTAATCACAAAGGGGGAGGATAATGATTAACAACTACCTGAGAATATGTTTTGGACTGCATTTGAAATAAAAAGCCAAAATCTAGCATGCAGGGATGGAGCTAGATGGCCACCCTTACTTAATCATCGCCCCATCCACTTTCGGCCACCCCTCAGTGTACATTGGTTATTGCCTGGCCACCCTTAATAATATTTCTGGCTACGCCTCTGCTAACATGTTCAGCTTTTATTACAATGAAATCCATACATTAATCAAAGCTGATTTTACACTGCTTTACAAAGCTTTTAGACTGGGCTTACCAATGGTCTTACTTTAACCAAAATTGAGGATTTTTGTACTATTTTTAAAGCTGGGTTTGGGTCAGATTGGACAATGCTCCATTTAGCAGCATGTTGTAAAAACCCAGTTTCATAGAAGATAATCTTAACCCTGGGAGAGCCTTCATATACAATATTGGCTCCCAAGCTGTGGTGGGGCCCAATGCTCCTCAATGGTTCCAGGCCCTGATATGTCCAAAGATGTTAAAGAGAAACTATTAACAATAAGCAATGTTGTCACATTTACATTTTATTATTAAACCAATAATTAACCAGTACACAACATTTTGTCAAAATATTTGTAAGGAGGAAACTTTAAGGCTTATTGTTATTGGGAAGAAATTGTATAAAATCAATACAATCTGTATTATTTATTGTTCACAGCAGTGGAGGGCCACGCGAGAACAGGACAAAACAGCAACATAACCTGCATGTATATCTCAGCGAAAGCTCTAAAGGTTTATGGAAATATCAGTAAAATTGGGAGAATTCTTTATTTCTGTAACCCTTTAACGTTTTTTTCTCTCCCTGAAACAGGATGCTAAGCAGAGCCACCAAGTAGCAAGCTAACTGATGCTAGCTCCAACTGCTAATCTCCACCCGGAAGCTTTCTGGGCTACAACTAAAAAGCCGAAAAGGAAGCCTTGTTTAGCTTTCATCAGGCCACCGGGAGCATTTATCGTCTTCGTTTCTAGTTTCTTACCTTTAAACGTTTAAGTCTAAATTCCTCCGAGTCCGCCATGTTTTAATTATGCTGCAGACACCGCGCTTCCAGATGCCCTCCTCCTCCTTTTCAATGGAGCGTCAAACGGAGCGCCAATAAAGATGCTACACTTGATCCAAATTACCTAGTTTAATTTTTTTCATATAAGCAACATGGTAGTCCTTAAAGCAACACAGATGCTGTATTTATTTATTGTATTAACAAGTTCTTGAACAACAAAAAAGCTTTACCGTAACGCTCAGATGAAGTGCTCCTTGTTTTTTTAACCCCTGACGGTGTATATAAGTAAATAATACCTTTCTGGTATTTAAACTGACAAAATATTTACTAAAATGTCTAATTACGGGAGCTCGGAGTTTCCTGAAACCAGTCTCTGGGTCTACAGGGTAACTTGGTTCATTTAAGGTATTCCGTTTTTCCAACACACCCCAAATGCAACTTGAATGCAGGCTTCCTCTCCTTTCTTCTCTGGTTTATTGGCGATTGGCAAACAACTCTAAAGGTAAATTACCGCCACCTACTGGAAAGGTGTGTGAACGACTGGCAAAATTTTAAATTAAGAATAATAAAACAAAACAAAAAACAAACAAACTCGCATACCATTAAATAAACAACCCTTTCTTATAATTCTAAATATGCCAGTACAGATTTTACTCTTATGCTACGTTCACACCGGACGCAGCAGGCGCAGCAAAATCGCGTATTCTGCAGCAAAAATGAAGCAGCAGAAGCGATTTTGCTGCACTTGCTCCAGTGGGACGCTTTATGAAAATGTTGGTTCAGTGGTATTATGTGATGCACTTTGGAAACAGGAAATGAGCTCCTGGTCTAATGCACCATCTGATTAGAGAAACCTGTTCAAAGACTTACTTTCACTTATTATTTAGGTAGCACACACATAACATCCTTATCATATTTTATTCTTACCCTTATCTTATTTTATTCTTATCCTTATTTAATTCATTTTCTTCCCACAAGGGATTATTAAAGTAAATAGAGTAATTCTGATTCTGATTAATGAAACCCTTTGGCAGAAAACAAATGACCCATTTTAATCTAGATTAA
>NW_015150474.1:1176435-1186876 GCF_000732505.1 Cyprinodon variegatus
CTCCAGTAAGTCATTCTGAGTTGAAACTTTTCTTATGAAGAGCCATCATTTTGTTCCACATTAGGCAACAAAAGGGGTTTACACTTTATTCAGTGGTGCCAAATAATTGATGGATTTTTCGTTTTTGTTCTCTTACAGATGGATATCAGTAATGTGGAACAGTTTTGTGAAGGTCAGCAGCATGTGGAAAACAGAGACCAGGATCAGCTGAATATCTCTGAGGAATCAGTACATCGCTGTGACCACTGTGGAAAGGGTTTTAAGAGATTTCATCATTTGAAAAGACACCTGCTTATCCACACCGGCGAAAAGCCTTTCCTCTGCCATCTGTGTGGGAAGCAATTCCGCCAGAAAGGACATTTGAATTACCATCTACTCATTCACACCGGCGAAAAGCCTTTCGCCTGCCATCAGTGTGGGAAGCAATTCCGCCAGAAAGGAGATTTGAATTGCCATCTACCCATTCACACCGGCGAAAAGCCTTTCGTCTGCCATCAGTGTGGGAAAAGCTTTGGTCATAGATCTTCTCTGAAAAGTCATCTACATATCCACACCAGAGTCCCCACATGTGCAGGAGGTGTGGAAAAAGCTTCAGACCATTGAAATCTGTGCAACATCATCTGGAAATTGACACAAGAGAAGAAAAAAACCTACCATAGTGGAGGCTTCACTTCCTGTTATGCTTTTCCTTATCTGAGACCAAAGCTTAATTTTAATCTTTAATAAAATTCACTTGCATTCAATGACTTTTATATTTGTTCCTTTTGCAGCTATAGTTCTGATAAAAACTTTAAAATTTGTACATATTCCTCCATTTTTAGCTTCCTTTTAATGGCTTCCTGTTAAATCCAGAATTACAATGACCAGATAATGGAAGACCCAGATTCAACCGGAGCAAGAGACGTTTAAACAGTTTATTGGAATGAAACTGGCGCTGGTTGGGAGAGATTAACCAGAATCAACAAATGCAACACAGAATACAGGTCAGAGATCCAAAAGACACTAAGACAAGTCCGATAGGGGTCAGGCAGGCAGGCAGGTTTACAGAAATACTCGTAATAATCTGGCACTAGTCACTGGTCTGAGAGCTGGTTATACAGTTAAATAAGAGGGAAAATCTGATGGAGGCTGAGCAGAGCTGACAGGTGTGTTGAATCCTGAATCAAACCAGCACTCATGCCAGGAATCATGACAAGAATAGAATTCAAAACCCCCCTTCTCACCTATAAAGCCATAAACAACCAAGCTCCAACTTATATTAGAGATCTGATTGTTTCTGGTGTTCCAAACCTCCTTCTCCAGTGGTTCCTAGAATTTCTTAAAGCAAAATGGGAGGCAAATAATGACCAAAGAGCAATGAAGGTATGGGAGATGGGGAGTGGATGGCAAGGCTCAGAGCATTTGCCAGCTGTGGGGTTTGAGTAGAAATATACGTCTCCTCCCGTTGGAATTATCTAAATTGATGCATTAAAAAAATGTATCACTGTTGCAAATATTCATGAGATTTATACTGGGGCACAGCTCATTTATACTGGGGCACGTGCCCCAGTAAATGGGGTCTGGCGACGCCGATGGGAACCACATCCCTGTAGCGCTGACAAATGGCATTTATACCCAGGAGAGTTCTAGAAGATATCGACAGCAAATTAATTTTAAAAGAGGAACAGAGAAACGCGATCAAGTCTCATCTTCTTATTCTAGGCGTGCAACTGCACGCTTTGATTTTTGTGGACAACAACTATGCCTCGCTTAACATACGTCACGCACTCCGTTGCTCTTATTGGTTGTAGGTCTATCCAATTGAGTACAGAGGCATTTTTTTCCTGGTTCGTTCAAAACACGCCCCATAATCACAGCTCTATGGAGCAGCATCAGACTCATATTCTGACTAGAATTGAGTCGGACTACGTCAGGCTAGAAGATCACTAGAAAAAAATCAAAATAAAATAACACAAGTTTTCGTGCGCACATATTAGATAGTACTTGGTAATAGGTGGTATTTTTATCGCTTAGACACATGCGTACAAGAAGCTGCTCTATGGTAATTATTACTCGAAACGAATTCTAGGTTGACAGTTTCTATGCTAGACTGTCAGAACCTTTCACCGGGAACTTAACCAGTCCAGGAAGCATCCGCAGGAGGAGTCTAGCCGACATTTGTTGTTGTCGCCCTCAGTCTAGCGGCAAACAGAGGAGTGGAGTCGCTTCTCCGGCGGATGAATGGCAATGACGGCGGTGAGAGCGGCGGCCTCGGCAGCGGGAGGCCCGGCCTCTTTGTCCCGCTTCAGAGGGGCTCTGGTAGCGGCTGTGCTCGGAGACTGCGTCGGTGGAGAGTTTGAAGGAGCGGAGGAGGTTCCGATGGAGAGCGTGCTGCAGCATCTCAGCGGCCTGGAAGATGAAACCAAAGGGAACTGTAGGCTTTTCATCCATTTAAGTATAATTTGCATCTAGATGCATTGGATATCAGCCTTCTGTCACAATGTGTTCCCATTTGGGTTGAGATGCAACCAAATTTTCCTTGTCAGATTTCATTCCAGTAATAATGATCATTACAACATTAAAATTTGCAGAGAAAATAAATCATAAAATGATTGATGCATCATTTTTTGATGCAGCAGTGGGGATTTCTACTTCTACTACTATTGAATTGTTTCCTGCAATCATTGCTTTTTATGTGTTTCACTCATTTAAAAGGAAATCCTGATTCAGAATCAGAATCCCCATTTGATCATTTCAGGTGAATCTGTTCCTATGTTTAGGATCATGGAAACTACTTCAACCTTTAACAGGAGTAGATTTAAAAACCGGATTTTAAATTTTCTCCTTTTCTAAATATGGAACCAATCTGAGTTATTTCATTATTTAAATGTATGTTGCTTTTTAAATATATTACCACAGTGCTTTATGAAAGTATTCAGTCTGATTTAAGATATGCTTAAATTTTATGGTATTAAAACTGCAAACCCTAATATATATAATTTTTTTATTGACCCATGCAAAGTTTAAGATGATTGGAAGTTAAGATCCGTAATAAACTATCACTGCAGGATAGTTGTGGAAGGAAACATGTTGGAGGCTGCAATACTCTTGGGTTTACTTTCCAGCAGGATAATCCTAAAAATTCAACCACAGCTATTAGGGGTGGGAATAATTATCGTTTTGTATCGATGCAACAGTCGACGATCCGATGCAAGAGTATCGATACGTGCTTTTTTTTTCTCCGGCTTATTTTTACCAATTTTCCTGGACGTAATTCGGACTCCTGTAGCGCTAAACCTATTTTACCCTCCTACCTCGCTTCCTTTAGCCGCTACTTTCTGCTTGCACACACTCACTCGCGTAAACGGGAGGCAAGAGAGACGTGGTGGAGGAAAAAGAAGATGATGTATTCTTGAGGATCAAAAATAATCGAATCGTTGGGTCAGGAAATTGATACTGAATGGAATCGCCATGTTGGGTTGGATTCACACCCCTAACAGCTACAGTGGGGAAGTATAGATCAAATTTTAGAATCTATGGAAAGAATAAGTATTTATATCCACCACTTCTTTCCATCCAGTTTGACTGTAATTTTTGTACAAAGAGGAGTTTTCTACACTCTTAACTAGCATCTGGTTTAATCCGTTGTTCACTCAGTAGGGAAGCAATAATATGCAAACACTTATTTGTAAAAAAAAATATGTTATTTCCTCCACTCAGTCACAATTCACATTACTTGTTTAATAGTATCAAATATATTGTAGTTGTAGTAGTGTGAAAAAGTTCAAGGAGTATGGGCAGCTTTGCCAGTTCCTGCATGCTATCTATCTTTTTGTTGATTTGTCAAGAGGAGATTTTTAAACTTGTAAAATAAGGTAACACCATTTTTTATATATATATATGTGCATTATTGAAATTTTGCACATTGAATAAAAGTGGCCTGTAATTAGGGCCTTGAGGAACCCCAGATAGGATTTTAAATTATTTTTCAGGTGTATTACTGCAAAATTACACAAAGTAGTTGCAGTCTGTCCTGTGCTGATCTAGAGTAGAGGGAGGCAAGTTAGTTGGAGTTCATAAGTATCCAGATGAGTAAAATGTTTAATCTGTATTTGGAAGGCATCCTTGAATACAGCGACGACACGGCGATGACGCGTTGTGTGGTCCAGTCTCTTCTGAACCGGTCGGGGTTTGATGAGCAGGACTTGGCCCGCAGGTAAAATGACACCATCTCCAACTTGACTGGTGATTTCAAGGCTTTATCAGGATTTATAAATATTTATATTTATATCAAGGCTTATATCAGAACACCCATCTTTCATCCCTGTAGGTTTGCGAAGGAGTACAGCGCCTCGCCGGGCCGTGGTTACGGTTCTGGAGTGATCCAGGTGTTGAAGAAGCTTGCCTCCCCTCAGCTGGCCGACGTCTTCCAACCAGCGAGGGATCAGTTCAACGGTCGGGGCTCATTTGGAAACGGCGGGGCGATGAGAGCCGTCCCCTTCGCCTTGGCTTTTCCTGACTTGGTTGAAGTTAAACGGGTGAGTGGTGACCTCACGATGTGAAAAACAAAGACCCACATCATCACCAAAATGTTTATCTTTTTGTTCACTCTCAGTTTGCTCGTCTGGGTGCCATGCTCACACACTCCTGCTCTCTGGGTTACAATGGAGCTGTCCTGCAAGCGCTGGCCGTTCATCTCTCACTGCAGGGAGCGCTAAATGTACCTCGGCAGTTCATAAGCAAGCTGATCTCTGAGATGGAAGAAGTGGAGGGTGAGGAGGAGGCACTTCGTGATGCCAGAATGTGAGTTGTGGATGAATTCAACTTTTATTGGCTCCTGCAGAACAAACCAATCACAGCTGTTTTTAGACATCCGATTAAAAAAAGAATGGTAGTTTATTTTCAGCAGTTTTCTGATTTTTATTTGTTTTGTTTTTTGCAGACTAAAAGAAGCAGAAAAGCCATTCTGTGAGCGTCTCCACAAAGTCAGAGACCTGATGGACAGAAGTAAAGTCAGTATAGAGGAAGTCATCTCTGAACTCGGTCAGTAAAGCTCACAAGTTTTCATTTACATCTGGTAGAAATAAATCAATTAATAAACCATTCTGAGAGTCTTTTAACATATTGATAGAACTGTGGAATCTATGTCATAGTAAAACAAACAGTAAAAATCAACATAATTACACTTTAACAGTGGTAGTTTTTTTTTCAAAGGAGATTGTAGTTTACGTAAGCTCCTTAGCTAAAAGGTCGATGTTCTGCAACATTAAAAATGCAATTTTTTTATTATTTATTTTAAGCAATTAAAAGAAATATCAGAGGTTCATTATTGAGCCCTGCAATGAGAATGGAATCTGGTGCGACCCAGCCAAGCTCAGTGCAGATGAGAGGGGCCACTTTAACATTGATCCCAATTTGGTACCAGTGATGATAGGAGACCAGAGTCTCCCAGCAATGTTTTTCTTCACCTGTCCCACTTTCATTGTATTATTTTTTATTGTTATATTCTGACCCTTTGTTTATTTAGTGATTTCAAATTTAGACCTTTGTTCTCAAAATTTTCTCTACGGTTTCATTCGTTTTGCCGATATATTTTTAAAGATTTTTCTTATTTGTCGTTGTTTTTGTATTGGGCAGATATCTTTTATAGTTGGCCTCAGTTTACATGAGAATTTGAGATTAAAAGTGGAAAGATTATTGTTCACCTGCAGTTAAAATATGCAGGAAATTAGATCTATGGAATGTTACAGCGCAGTGCATAAATTAAAATGGAGGATGCGGGCAGGATCGGTTGTGAAAAATACCTGCAGGACTTAAGTTTATATATTATATAAGATAAAAAACTTTATTAATCTCACAATGGAGCACTTAACTCTCTGCATTTAACCCATCCCTTTGGGGAGCAGTGGGCTGGCACTGTAGGGGACCAGTGTGGGGTTAAGGGTCTTGCTCAGAGACCCAGAGTTCAGGTTGTGGGGATCGAACCATGTACTTGCAACCTTCTCAGAAGCACAAGCACACTGCTCTAACCCATAGGCCAACATTCCCCATTGAATTTTATTAATCTCACATTGGAGAAATTTACCTCTGCATTTAGCCCATCCTCTTGGGGAGCAGTGGGCTGCCATCATGGGGCTCCTGTTGAGCAGTGTGGGGTTAAGGGTCTTGCTCAGGGAGCCAGGGTGGCAGTCTGTGGGAGTGGGGCTCAAACTCAGAACCTCAGGATTCCAAGCTCTATGCCCCCTAACCCCTAGGCTGCCACTCCCTATCCAAAATATGTATATTTTTGAGTGTTTACGGCATTATTGGCACTAGTGGTAGTGATTTTGAACTTTTTCTTTTCCCTGTTTTATTTTATTTTTTTTATTTTTTATTTTTTACAGTGTCCTCTCTGGCAATAAGAATAATTGTTGTGATGCCAAAAAGAGCCCAACAGATTTCACTTTCACAAGTGGAGCAGTAGGGCTGTCGCCACAGTGTTCCACTTATTTCATGCATATAAATTGCTTTATTATAATTATGCAGGGAGTTTTACAGATTATATGGACACTGCAATGTAGGTAGAACAGAAGAGGAAAAACAGAAGAAGAGAAAAACGAAAAAAAGAGAGAAAAGATGAAAGAAATAGGAGATAGAATGATAAATAGGAGATAATGATAAAACATTTTCTGTCTGCTTCATCACCTGCAACGAGATGTAAAAAGAACAGCACAACCAAAAGACATGGTACGAGACTTTTCCCTGTTTTACTTCCAGGAAATGGCATTGCAGCGCTACACTCTGTCCCCACTGCTATCTTCTGTGTCCTCCACTGCCTTCAGCCAAGGGACTACCTTCCAGAGAAATATGGTGGCCTGGAGAGGACAATAGCATACAGTTTGGCCCTGGGAGGTGACACAGACACCATAGCATGCATGGCCGGGGCCATCGCCGGGGCCCACTATGGCATCGAGGCCGTTCCTCAGTCGTGGATGAGGTGCTGTGAAGGAGCGGAGGACGCTGACGTGAATGCAGAACGGCTTCACTCCCTTTATCACCAGACAACACAAGGGGACAGAGGTGAGACACGGAGAGAGAGCGGTGAGGACAATTTGGAGTCAAACAGATCAAAGAAGAAAAGCAGAGAGGACTGATGTCAGAAAAGACAACTTCATTGTGTTTGGATCCAGCCAGTGTTAAGAACTGTTAAGTTGGCGTAGAAAAGTGCTTGTTCTTAAACCTTTCACTTGTTTTTTTTTATTTTCAAGTGACTAAGCACAAATGCAAATCAAGGTTGCATATAAGCTGGAAAATGTAAACTCATTTGTCCTCATCATATTCTCTTTATTAATTGGTTATTAAACATTTTCAAATTCCACAGCTTCATCAGTGTTTGATTCGAGCGAGCTGGAAACTTTTTTTTTTCTTTTTTTAAGAAGAATCTTTGAGAGTTCTGACTGAAAATCAGCACGACTGAATCCATCAGTTAAAATACTTTTATCATCCCTGTGAGAAAACCCATAGATGCAGCCGAAACTGCACCTAAACTGGGTTGTTTTAAAGCCAATCCTTATAAATCAACATAGTTCTTCAAAAATCATTCAGGATTTTGGGGGCAACTTTTGGAAAAAGCTGTGACATAACTAGACTCCTTATGTGGAAACGCAGTATCTGTGCTGCATTTATAAACTTAAAAAAATCTTCCTTTAAGTGTTTTAGGATTTAAATGTATTAATTGGTTACACATCAAGACATAATGGGTTAACAGAGGGGGATACACTGTGTATTTGTAGGTCTATACATATTAGAACAGTGTAAAGTACCTGTAGTGACAATATTTACTGTTATCTGTACTTCCAAATGTCACATAAGGCTCAGCAGATGGAGAGTACACTGGTGTATGAAAAATAAAACAGTGGGAAGAGCAATAAAAAAATTGCTCTAGTGATGCTTAATAATGCTTTTACACAAAAGTAATACGTGTGGTACACTGAAACTAATATTTTTTTTTGTCATAAAGTTACTTAAATATAACTGGTTATTAAACAAGTTTTTTTCTCAGCATAAGACAGAAGAACCTACTGAAGAGTTAAAGACATTTGGAGAAACTAGCTGAAAACATTTGATGCAACTGTGGACATGAAATAAGAAGCAAAATTTCTATTAAGCATGATGAAAAGGTATGAAATATCAAAGTAAGCACTGGTAAAAAGAAGAACAAAGTTCAAGTTTTTACTGTTAATCATGTCCCAGAAAATGGAGCGGCAACGATTGATGGGCTTTTTCACTTTTTTGTACTTAAATGCACACTGTGTGGCGCTTGACCTGTAACTGGCCGTATTTTGCTTCCACTAAATATCGAGAATCATAACAAAGATACATGACTGTATACTAGGAGCAAATACCAACCAGCAAATACTAGCTGGTATTTGAAGAGGGGAGCCCCACTCTTAGCATTGATAGTGTCGAGCACTGTATACCGGCCTGAGGAGTCATTTAGAATAACTCCTATGCATCAGCTATTTAGGTCACAAGTCTGCGGTGTACCTTTAAATAGAAATATTACACAATTTTCCTTTAATGCTATATGTTCCTTCAACTAATACCTTTCCTGATCGATTAGCTTGATTTTATTTTTGTATGGGGTTTTCAAAACCAACACAACTGTGATGAAGACTGAAGTATACTGCAAAGACTCGATAAATACATATAAGTGTCCAGAAAACCAATTAGTGATTAACAATCACCGTCTGAAAATGGACAGAGAACTTTAAATTTTCTACCAAAATACTGAGAGAAGCCATCTTATAAATTCATTGTAACAACATGATGTGTGACAGTATGCATCCTCTTCATTGAGAGCCATCTATGATCTGGTGCAAGACAGACCACTACAGAAGATCCTTCCAGCTTACAACACCTATTAAATCTGATTGAAAAACTAGAAACAACTGAAAAAGTAACTGCAACATTTCATTTCCCAATGGGATTAATCAAGTATTATTCACTTTTGTTGAAGTTTATTAAATTAAGTATTTATTTTTGAAACTGAGCAGCTGCTGAGATTTCAAACAAATCATTCTAGCACGTCTATATGTGCGGTAAAAGAATACATCTGACTTTCAGAGATTTTACATTTTTCTACTGGAAATTTTATTTAGAATACAATATATTTTGTACATACATAATTAAATAAATGCAATAGGATAAAAAACATCATAATTGGCTTCTTTTATGGATTCATTCAGCGGCTTAAAAATCACAGGTTTTTTTCTGCTGGAGCGACCTCCAAAAACAGCTGCAGGAATGTTGTCACCTTCTTAAAAACTCCAGGACAAAGCTTGAAATGTATAAACGGTACATAGATTATTGCACCGCTTAGAATAAATAAAGCCACATAAAGGTATTCAATCTGAGGTTGATCTATGATGGGGGCCAGAACTAGGAAAATTGCCACCAGCAGGACTAGTATAGGGAGCACAATGGGAACCTGTGAAGAAAGGAAGAGAGAGGTATTGTATCAAACTGTTTTGAATTATTAGAAATGTGAGATTAACTGGATGTGACACTAACGCTGTATGGTCTGGGGAGATCTGGTTTCTTTATTTTGAGATAAATCAGTCCAGACAGCGTGACACCATAGAAAAACCAGGCTGTGAAACTGAAAAGACCAAGAGGGGCTGTTTTAGATACAATAAAAGCAGTTTTTATTTGATCAAACAAAACAGGAGGTCAAGTTCACCTAAAGTAGTTGACGATACTCTGAAAGTCTCCGGGGATCAGCACAACCAAGGAGATAATAGTTGTGAAGATGAGAGCCGGAGAGGGAGTCAGCCGGTGGACGTGAGCCATGGAGAGAATATCTGGCTGTACAGCAAACAGGAATCCATATAAATATGGGCGACCAGCTGTATTTTTAAACAGCTTTATTTGTTTTGATAAAACAGAAGAGAAAAGTTTACCATGTGGCCCTCCCTGGCAGCCACGAAGCACACTCGGCCCCCACTGAAGAATGTCCCGTTTAAGGAACCAAAGGCAGACAGGGCTGCAGCCAGCGACATGATCCAACCCCAACTTCCCAACACCTTATTCCTGATAGATAAATCTGATTAAACTGGAATTTCTTTCAGATTTAAAAACTCGAAAACAAAGCTGCCCTTACCCCCAGGTGACGGCTACAGCGGTGGAGGACATGAGCTCTCTAGGCGTCATCACCGTCAGATAGCTAACATTCACCAGCAGATACATGCCAGTGACCAGAGAGATGGCTATCACCAGCGCTCTGGGCAGATTTACCTGTAAACGGATGAAACAAGAGATTTGCTTTCTTAAGCAGACATTTCCTTTGAAATAACACTTCAAACTTGGGAATTCAAACCATTTGACAATACACAAGTTGTCATAATCTTAATCTTTCTGAGAGGGTCTTGCAACATTTTTGGGAGACTTGGGCAACTTACCCCCCTATCCTTAAAAAAAAAGA
>NW_015150474.1:1187634-1188680 GCF_000732505.1 Cyprinodon variegatus
GTGGGATTGGCAGTTCTTCTCTATCTCTTATTGCATAGAAGACTCATAGATGACTGCAGGGACACATAACTTTTCTTTCTCCGTATAACACCAAAAAATTAGCTGTCAAAAAAGCATGAATTCTGGGATTTGATGTATTCAATGTAAGTAAACTGATACAAATAATGAATTACTTTATTTTTGTTGTCAGTTTAGGGTAATATACCGACAAATTAAATGCTAAATTATTTAGGACATTCCACTTGAGAAAATCACTACTGCTGCCTTCTGGATTAGAGGAGGTCTGCATGTTCCCAAGGTAGTAAATTAGAATAGAATTAAATAGAATAGAATAGAAAAATCCCTTTATTGTCTCACAAAGACGAAATTGTGGTGTTTTAGCAGCAAAAGTGGTCACACAAATGTGGATCTTAAAAGTGTATAAAAATAACAGAATAAGTGACAGAGTGAAGAAAAATAAACAAATAAAATACTGTATTGTTAATTAACAATATAACTACTGTGTATCTGGAGAATAAATAATCAATAAACAGCTGTGGATATTTTTCCAGTAGTGTGGAAAAAAACACAGCCAACACAAGAATGACAACAACAGTGATAAAAACAGAAAATGTGCAAAAATTTGCATGATGTAAGAAGTTGTTGAGGTTGTTGGGGAAAAAGTGATGGTTATAGAGTCTTACAGCTGCTTGGAGGAAGGATCTGTGATAACGTTTCCTGGTGCATTTATGGTGCAGCAGTCTGTCTCTGAAGGAGCTCTCTAGTTCAGCAACAGCTTCATACATGAGGTGGAATTACATTGACATGGAAACAACAACCACCTGGTAAGAGCGGCCTTACATCTTCTCTTGTCCTGTTAAATCTTATTGCTGTATTTGATAGTTAATTACCTGATAAATGCAGTGGGTTCAGGGGAGCAGCATTAGGCGGATGTTTATCCTATTTCATATTTTTACAAAATCTTCATCATTTACCACAGTTAGTTTTCGAGAACCACAGGACTCAGTGTTAACACTCACTATTGATTGGTGTAACTATTAGACAGC
>NW_015150474.1:1189583-1205794 GCF_000732505.1 Cyprinodon variegatus
ATTTGTCTTTGGCCTAAAGTGGCATTTAGGGATGAACCCTCTTTTTACACCTGCTAAGGATATGATAGTGGAAATATCAGATCTGCACAGGGATCTGAGTATCATCAACAAATGTCTAAAGTCACTGATGACATGAGATGTTGGTGATGCAGAGCAAAAAGTATCCGGGTCCTGATGAGTTTTCAATGAAGAAGCAATTTATATGGAAGATGCATCTGTAACCTGAGAGCAGCCAACGATAGAAGATCAACTTATTAAAGGGATGGTAAGAAGTCCACAAATACACAAAACAAAGAACACCAGCAAGCTAAACAGTCAGAGGAGCAGCAGCCAGCAACTGATAGGATGTTTGACTCACTTTAAGGTAATCTTTCCCCTTCCTAGATATATTCTGTTTCCATTAATTGTCTAAAAGACCAACTGAACATCCGGAAACACTATGAAGTTGTGAGACTTAATGTTTCTCCACATAATATGAATGCATGGTTAGCCTAACCCACATAAGTTATTCAATCTATAGTGTTCATGTTTTTATCAGCAATCAGCTCCATCATGATCCAAAGGAGGATCTATCCAGACAGCAGGCGCCAGCAACACTTCCCATTCTTGGAACAACAACCAGGCTGATAATACAGAGCCTGATTGTGCCAAGACTCGACAGAAGCAAAACCCAGATCCAGACAGAATCATGCTGGGTCTGTGAGATTCAAGCTGACTATAGGTCTGATCTCTTATCTATTATACTGTGGCTGGTCAGAATAGTGGTCCTGACATTTTGGTCCTATTCCATGTAGTGTCAACGCTTCCCTGTATCTGAGATATACACAGGCAACCTGCCTCCATGCAGCAAAGATGCAGCCAGGTTTTAAGTCTATAGGGCTCTGAGGATCCGAGGAGCATTGTCTCATTTTCTTGCTAAATTACTGGATAGGGTCTCTGCCAGTGATAACCTGTGTTGATTACATCTATTTGATTTGACCGCAGTTTTTTTCCTCTATGAGGCAAAAGCTGTTTCTCCTGACTCATGATGTTCAGTGGTTTGTCACACGGAGGATGGAGCAAGATCGTTAAAAGTACAAAGATTAGATTTGCTGAGTGATATTTAACCTGTCAAAGCATGGAGAGAGACTAAACTAGACTTGGATTGAACTTAGCAAAGATTTTATTAAGTACAAAAGAAATATTGCTTTGGCATTAAGGCCTTGATTTGTACGACTGGGCTTCAGCTTTTTTTTTTTTTTTTACAGAAGTCAGCTTAGTGAAGTTTTCCAGTATGACCTCCCGAGGCGGAGAGGAGATCACGGAAAATCTGTGCTTGTGAGACGTTACACATTTTCCTGTATTTATAAGCAGTTTGTCCGGTTAAAAAAGAAAGAAATTGTATTTTTAAAAAAGTTTTTTTTTTGGCTAGATGTTGCAGCTTCTCTTAAGATTTCACTTAAAATAGTCCTTCCAAGGAGAAACAAAGAGGTGGATCCCCAAAACAAATCACTGACAAACATTCAACTAATCATAAATTCATCACACATCATGAAGTTCTAGGCCAACAAAATAAGATTATTCACTATAAAGGACACAAACATTTATGGACAAGCAGATTCTTGATCATGACCATCTGTGGAAAAAAAACAGATGCTTCTCAGCTCCGTCTAAAATCAGTCAGATTCCTGAGGCCTCATAGTCACAAATACATTTGATTCTTGATTTTAGTGTTTGCAAGCTCCAAATATGTATATTTCTTTTTTAGTTTTTTTTTTAACATCAATAATTAGTACATTTTGAATCCCTCATAATATACAGAAAGATCATAGCTTACTGAAAAGAATTCAAACAGGTTTTGAGACTAAAAATTCTTATGTTGTGATATAGATTCAGCTTTACCACAGAATGAATACATTAAGTTAATGAAACACAAAAGCTTACATAAAGTCTCACCTCTGGTCTTTTAAGTTCCTCCGTGACATAGTTTAGGTTGTACCAGCCGGCATAAGACCAGAGACCCTGATAGAAAGCCATTCCTAAAGCGCTCACAGAGTAATGTGTATCTTTAAATGAGTTTTCTACTTTAAAATTTTCCACAAACACGGTACTACTCTGTATGAGCTTCAGTATTCCTCCAATTACAATGAAAGTCAGTGCTAAAACTTTGGCCACTAAGAAGATGACTTGAACTCTGACAGCAATCCGGGAATTCAGGATGTTTAAGGAAGAAACGACGAGGATGGCGAGAGCTGCGGTGCATTTTAAAGCGAGAGGAGGAGGCTGGCAGCCGGGGTAAAATGGTGCCATGCTATACTCTGCTATGCTGATGGCCATGGCAGCGATGCTGAAAGGTTTCACCAGCAGGATAAAAGTGACAGCTGCAAAGAAAGCGGGGCATGACCCATATATCCTCAGGATGTAGACGAACTCCCCTCCAGATTCAGGAAGGATGGTCCCAAGTTCAGTGTAGGAGAGCGCAGCAAGCAGAACCACTGCTCCACAGAGGGCCCAGATCACCAGACTCGCTCCAGGGCTTCCAACGTAGGCCAAAACAAACTGTGGGGACATGAAAATCCCAGAACCGATCATGGTTCCAGAGACAAGAGCTATGCCTCCATCCAGTCCAATCACACGCTTCATTTTAAGGCCTTCTGCTTTTTTATTTGCCATGGTGGAAACTGAGGAAAAAGGGACCAAAACGCTATGAAAGCTTTAAGAAGTCTGCAGACACTTTCAGAGAGAAACCAATGACTGGTCAGAGGGCACGAGGAACGCTGGCTATAAGCCTGGTTGTAAAGGTTTTAACATCCATCAGGGGATCGTAAACTCATTATATAAGCTCTGTAGATTATTGTATATACACCAACTTTAACCTTACGTATCAACAAAAAAGTCTCTTGTTATCAAGACATTCTTGAATTTTTTTATCATCAGTTCTAGGTTTTCTGAAATCTTTACATAGGACATCTGTATGGTAAAATATTTGGGCTGACGTTGATAAAGAAGGAAACAAACAAAAAATAATGGAATTTTCCCTATAGCCCATAACATGTACGCATATTTATCTCCAACCTCTGATATGCATGAGCATAACACTCACTTTCATCTAATAGTTTAGTAAGTCAAAAAGTATTTTAAAGCTTTTCCTTTGGATTTTGCCTGAGTTAATTGTTGCCTCTCATTTCCAGTCCAGCATCACAAACAGCTACGATGAAAACAAGTAAAAGCAGCCAAAGTCCAATAAAAAAGTTTGAAAGAACATCCAGAATTCAATCAGACATTATAAGATGAGAGATAGAATTGTTGAACTGTTACCAAGGGACCGAAAACCTCATCAGTCTTACTTCTGGTTGTTTGAGCTCCTCGGTCAAATAATTCAAAGTATTCCAGCCGTCATAAGACCACAGGCCCTGATAGAAGGCGATGCCAATGTCATTCACACCGACGTTTGTTCCATCGAAAGAGCCTTGAAAGTTTGCAGTGTGGCCCTGAACAAGCATCACGACTCCTCCCAGTATGATCCCCCCCAGCGTCAGCCCTTTAATGGCCATAGTAACCACCTGGATGCCAGTGGACAAGCGGACGTTCAGACAGTTGACCAGAGCCAAGGCCAGGATCGCTACCGCAGCCACGCATTTGAGGAGCAGCTGTGGAGGGGCCCCTCCGCCATAAAAGGGGGCCACAGCATATTCGGCAAAGCTCAGGGCGATCCCTGTGGCGCTGGCGGGCATCATGACACTGATGAAGCTGAAGGCAAACATGAAGGCAATGACTCTCCTCGTAGTCCGTAGCATGTAGATGTACTCCCCTCCAGACTCTGGTATGATTGTCCCCAGTTCAGCATAACATAGTCCACCCAGCATGGCTGTCAGTCCACAGCAGGCCCAGATGATGAAGCTGGCCCCAGTGCTGCCGATTGCCAGCAGGACATACTGGGGAGAAACAAAGATCCCAGATCCTATCATAGTCCCAGCAATGAAAGACACAGCTCCTATTATTCCAACTTCTCTCTTCAGACTCAATCCTTCCTCCATCGCAGGTGATGTTACTGCTTGCTGAGAGGAATTTACACTAAACGATCCCAGATCATGTTGGAGGTTTAAAGTGAACCATTAGGTAATGTTAAACTAAGCAACAGGCTGTAACTGTATTTTTGAACAGCCTTATTCATTTGAATGTTTTAAAGTTGGAATTTACAGAGATAAACTAATGAAACATTTAGTCCTTTGACTATGCTTGTCGTAGCAACCCAATAAAATATGACAAAGTAGGGTCAAATTTAATGTAACTCTTGTCAGCGCTCCAAACTGTCAAATTGGCTTGAGCTGGTTTTATTGCTCATTTACATGTAAACCACTGATACACTAGCACTAAGTGCCTGCAGCATGCACAGCCTTGTGAGAAAAAAAAATATATTTGTTAAAGTCAAAGTTCAGAAAGCAAAAAAATGTTAAAACAGATGGCAAATATAGAATGAACATGAAAAAGCCTGTCTGTGATAGCATGCTGAAAGTGAAAGGCAGGACTTGGCTGCAGAAATGTGTAGCTAGGGGCTGATAAAAACATTTATTTCTTAGACGATAAGAAGGTGTGACAACACCTGCTTAGAGCATGGGACTATGTGTGAACACAACACCAAATAGGACACTCAGCAACCTTTAAGACACAGTGATTGCTGCCAATCATCCATTATATTGTGAAAAAAAAAAAAGCTTAAATTATAGGTTAACTGACTAACTTCTCAAGAATGAACTACCCTGAAAATTGACCCTAAGGTCAGACTTTTTTCAGAGAAATTGCTAAAACAAAAAACAGGAAAAAAATATCTCTCTCTTGTTTGGAGAGATTTATCTTTTTTGTATCTTCTCTAAGAATAAAATCTTATTTAGAATAGAATTAGATTAGAATAGAATTCAACTTTATTGTCATTACATTTTCACAGGTACAAAGCAACGGAATGTAGTTTGCATCTATCCAGAAGTGCTATACAGGATATAGATATTTATGTACATGTGCACATGATTTGCACTAACCCATAGACTATGTCTGTATTGACTATAGATGGTATATTTAAACAGAGAGTAATTGTAAGACACTATAAAATAAATAAATATGGAACCTATATACAGATTTTACATGAATGTTAGGATATGGATTTTATATATATATATATATATATATATATATATATATATATATATATATATATATATATATATATATATANATATATCTATATATATAGTATGTATGTGTGCGGTGAGGGCCCCTGGGGACCTAGCAATCACTGAAAATTCTGCAATAGATGAGTCATTTCATAGGTCCTGTAATGAGTATAGGCTTTAAAGCAGCATGTGTTGCAAATATTTTCTTGGATATTTCCTTAACTTATATTACAGCTTAAACACAAATTGTCCCTTTAAGTTGATCAGGACAATGATTCCCAACACAGCAGCCAAAAATGAAAAGGAAATCGGAGGAAATTTCTGTAAACTCCAACAACAATTTAAAGACTGGGTTAGAGTAAACACAGCAACCGCTGAGACTTACGGTATTGCCTTGAGCAGAGGAAACTGTTGAGTCATGCACACATGAGTGAAAATGGCAACTGATGCTTGTGGGTTGGCCTTTAACTTCCCCTTACCTCTGGACGTTTGAGCTCCTCCGTCACATAGTTCAGATTGTTCCAGCCATCATAGGACCACAGTCCCTGGTAGAGAGCAATCCCAATTGGATTGATGCCCACGTTGGAGTTTTTAAAGGAGTCCTCAAAGTTTTCCGTGTTTCCTTTGGCAAGCAGAACCACCCCTCCGACAATGATGACAACCAAGGCCACAACCTTAGCCACCATAAAAAACACCTGCACTATCATCGAAAAGCGTACATTCATACAGTTTACAATGGCTAAAACTATGATTGCAGCTGCAGCCACAAATTTTACTATCAGCACTGGTGGAGTGCATTCTGGGTAGAAAGGAGCCACAACATACTGAGCAAAGCTGAGAGAGATGCCTGCGACACCTGCAGGTCTCACAAATATGATAGAGCTGAAGGCCAACATGAAGGCCATGACTGGACCTGATGTCCTCAGAATATAGATGTACTCTCCTCCTGACTCCTGTATAACGGTACCTAGTTCAGCATAGCAGAAAGACACCAGTATCACCAGTACGCCACAGCTGGCCCACACCACCAGGCTGGCTCCTGTGCTGCCAATAGAGGAGATAACCGTCTGCGGGGACATGAAGATCCCAGATCCAATCATCGTCCCTGCAATCAGCGACACGGCTCCTATCAGCCCCACTTCTCGTTTCAAGCTGAGCTTCTGTTGTTTCTCTTCCATCATCTTGGCAGCTGGAGACCATCTGCTGTGCGTCGGCTCCAGGCAGCAGTGGGAAAACTGTAATTTTGTGACCTAACTTACTCTTGCATCAACACATGGAGTTAATAATTATATGTTGGGTTCATCCGACGTGTTAACAGGTGACGTCTTACCTAACACCTTATCGTTTCTGAAAGGATCACTGCAAGAAGTGATGGTTATAGCCTTTTATTGTGTGTATTTTATTACACGTGATAACTACTGCTTTAGGAACTCAGTCTCTTCCTTTACAGAGGTGATCAAAGCACTCATATTTGGTTATCTATGGAGAGCCATTAGGAAAAAGAGGAAATTAATGAAACAAAACTATTAAATTCAATTAAAAAAACAACAACTTTGTATTAAATATTCCCCCAAGGCTTAAATAGTAATATAAACCCTACTTTTTCTGGTAGTAAAACTACTAATCTGGATTTCACAGGTTACTTTTAATAATGACAGTTTTATTCAAACAGAAATAATGTTAGCTACTCAAACAAACAAAGGTAACACTCAGACAACACATCCTAGATCTGAAACAATGAAATTTTCTCATTGAATACTTTTTTCTGTACATTGTTGAGTGTGCTGACAACAGAATCCCACAAAAATCACACAAAACTAAAGTGGAAAAACACTACAGGCTGATTCAACTTTGATGTAATGTCCTTAAAACAGGTCAAAACAAGGCTCAGTATTGTGCGTGTGGCTTCAATGTGCCTGTATGACCTCTCTCCAACGCCTGGGCATGCTCCTGATGAGGAGGTGCATGGTCTCGTCAGGCATCTCCTCCCAGACCTGGACTAAAGCATTCGCTTTACTGCTGGACAGACTGTGGTGCAATGTGACTTCAGTGGATGGATCCAGACATGATGTCCCAGATGTTCACAATGGGATTTAGGTCTGGGGAACGGGTGGGCCAGTCCATAGCTTCAGTGCCTTCATCTTGCAGGAACTGTGAACACACGCTAGCCACATGAGGTCTAGCATTGTCCTGCATTTGCAGCAACCCAGGGCCAACGGAACCAGCATATGGTCTTGCAAGTGGTCTGAGGATCTCATCTCGGTACTTACCGGTAATTGCAGTCACGCTACCTCTGGCGAGCCAAAAAATGCCATCCGACACCATTAGTGTCCCACTACCAAACCAGTCATGCTGAAGGATGTTGCAGCCAGCAGGTCGCTCTCCAAGTGTTCTGTGGCAAATGCCAAGCATCCTGCACTGTGTTGGACTGTGAGCACAACCCCCATCTGTGGACATTGGGCCCTCACACCATCCTCATGGAGTACGCATGCACATTTCTGGCCTCCTAGAGGTGATTTTTCAGGGCTCTGGCAGTGTTCCTACTGTTCTTCCTTGCACAAAGGTGGAGGAAGCTTTCGTGCTGCTGGGTTGTTGCCGTCCACTACATCTCCTGGTGTACTGACCTGTCTCCTGGTAGAGCCTCCAGCCTCTGGACACTGCGATGACAGAAATGGCAAACCTTCTTACCACAGCTTGCATTGATGTGCTTGGATGAGCTGCACTACCCGAGCCACTTGTGTGGGTTGTAGGGCACAACTCATGCTGAATGACTGTGAAAGCACCACCAACATTCAAAAGAGATAAAAACATCAGCTAGAAAGCTTGGGTACTAAGAGGTGGTCTGTGGTCCCCACCTGTAGAACCAATCGTTTACTAAGTGTATCTTTCTAATTGCGGAAAAGTACCACCTGTTAAATTTCCCACAACAGCATGTGAAATTGTTAATCAGTGTTGATTCCTAAGTAGACAGTTTGATTTCACAGAAGTTTGATTAAAGTTATTGTGCTGTTTACATATTCCCTTTATTTGTTGAGCTGCGTATATATGGTATGTATGCTACCAGGCAGATGCTAATAAAATATCATTCTTAACAGGGATTGAAGTATTGAGAAGCATTAAATAACATTTCTAATAAGGCAAAAGATTATCTCTGGAAAGTTCAGTTTATTTTTTTATTGAATTTTAACCCCATACCAGAACTTTGATATTCCTTGATCCAACAAAGCACTTTCCTGCTCTGATTGCTGGCTTTTCTAAAAGGTTTCTTTAACAATATTGTTCAGGAAAGTTCTCTCCTAAACAAACCTCGCTCAGAAAATCTGAGGGCCATTTCTTCTAAGAACTTACATCAGACTTGAGCAAAAGGGGTGTTTTTAACATAACACTTTTCAGGATCTTATGAGCAGCATGTCTAGTACACAGAATATATTTATATAAACTAACAAGCTTTAAATCTTATTTAGATTAGTTTTTGCTCCACATTTCAGGCTGCATGGTTCTTGCTGAAATAATTTAGTTACTTTTAATGATTTATTTTTTCTTTGAATAGCTTACATGTTATTTCCTTAAAGCTGAGAAGGATTAATTACATTTTTTTATCTGTAATGGGTCATCAAAGTTTCCAAAAACTATAGGAAAGTAGCTGAAGTTACTCTTTTAAAACATGTATATAACGTACAAATTTATTTTACTTTTCCTGAGATTCATTTTGTCTTTTAGAACTTTAAATAATTGATCCTATTTATACAACCAAGATCTTAAACCTGCCCTTACAACCAGGACAGATTTTTTTTTTAATTTAAATTGGACAAAATTATTTGATTCAAATATTCATGGTTTAATGAAATGCATTTCTGTATAAAATATATTACAAGATGCTTTATGTGAGGCATATCAGAATAATTTTATCTCTAGTTGAACCAGCTTATTCACCATCTTTAAATTTGAATTTGGAAATTACAAAATCCTGTTTTTTTCTTTATTGGCAAAAACAGGCTTCCATATTCTCAGACACTTCTCACATATCTAATTCATAAAACTATTTAATTAGCTCTGGTATTGCTGAATCAAAGCCCTTCAAAGAACAAATAAGGAAAACATTTTCCTTTTCAATCAACAGATCATAACTGCTATGATGATTATGTTTTTAGAACATATGTTTTAATGGTCCCTTCAGCAACACATCAACAAATCCAATAAAACAATAAATACTTGCTATCAGAGGTTAACGAGTCACAATGTTTAACTAAAATTACAGTTTAATAAGCACATTTAATGCACTGCTATCTGTTCAGACTTTGTCCTCGGCTCCAGTGATAAAAAGGTGAACGTTTTTGTTGGAGTGCAGCATCTGTCCGGCTCGCTGGGCTCCGGAGATGGCAGCTAGCTTATGAGCATCGTAGCGGGAGTAGAGGGCAGTGCATGTCCAGCTGGCCTCCTCCCCCTGACCTCCTGCTGCCAGCATGTTGCACACTTCGCTGTAGAAGTGAGGGAAGGTGGGGAGTCCATAAAAGATCAGGTTCTTGATGCCCTTGATGGTATACCTGAACAAAGCAAGGATGACATGAGCAGATTGTTGCAGGAAGAATAAATACACAAACAAACAACAAACTGACCGCTTGTAGAAGTGGAAGCGCTCAGTGAAAAGCAGGAACTGCTTTTCACCTTTCAGGAAAAAATGCCTGGCTCGAGAAACCTCCGATTTGCTGGAATACTCGCAGACGGAGGTAAAGTTGATCTCCTCTTTCTTCATGTGGTTTCGCAGGCGGACATAGTCAAAGTAGGATGGGATGTAAATCAAAGTGTGGGACATGACAGAGTCCCTGTACTGAGGCAGCACTTTATCAATGAAGAACTGAAACCTTCAAGGAGAAGAAGAATATAGTGAGGGGTAGTCCTAGGAAAGGGGAGTCTCCAGAGCTTAAACAATAGACTGCATACCTTGCATCTTGATCCATGAAGCTTTCAGATGAAAACATTTGGAAAACATGAGGCAGCTGAACCAACACCTGGCAGATGGAGCCTGTTTTTGGCATATTTTTTATGGTAACCTGTATCAGAAAAATGAAAGCTTCTGTTGAAAAAGCTCCTCTACGCTTGTCGAGTTGAACGCCTTTTGCAGTAAAAAAAGGCAAGTGAGTCTGAGAATCTGAAGCATTTTTTTAATCATGTGTAAAATCCTGTGTATTACCATTTGCGCCATGTGCCAGCACAATGCCTTAGACAGTTTATTACCACACATTTGGCATTACCTAAGAGAAACAAGCCCCCCGCCTCCCCTTTTATCTTTCTAAATAAAATAAATAGCGCTCCACCTTCTACCCTCTGTAGGTAACCTACATATGAATTCATATCCTGTTCCCCCATGGAGAGCATTTAGCTATTAGATGCAAATTCACATATCTGCTATGCCTTTGTATTGCAAATTCCAGATAAATAAACTGAAATCAAGTCAGTAATCTTTGCCTCAATAAGTATTTCCCCATAATTTAAGCAAGTCAGTAAGTTATTTACAAATACAATTAAATTATTTGCATTTTAAACTGGAAAAAATATACAACTATTATCTTATTTTAGGTGCATAATATCTAACTATCTTATTTTAAAGAGGAAAATCTACTCATTCCATTGCCAGATCTGATTTTTTGCTCAAATTAAAGGCGTATACACTTATTCCAAGAAACCTTCTGCAATCGCTGATTGGACAGTTGACGAGCCTACTGGACTGAATGACAGGCGGTGTCACATCAATCATTTAAACACCAATAACTAAAATTGAAAAAACATTTTTTGTAATGAATGAATTTAAAAATTGCCACCTTTCTGCAACAAATTAATAATGTATTTATCTAAATGGAAACACCTGGATGTTACTGAATTTATCTTTCCAATAATTGTCAAATCCTCTTTTAAATGCAGAGAGCAGTACGTATCTGTAAGGCCTGACCTGTCCTCTGTAGTTGGCACAGTGTTTAGTGAGGATGTTGTTTATCTGTGGATCCTGGATGGAGCTGAACACCAGCGTCTGTCTGTAGTGTCTAGCCCAGTTGTTCAGGTTCCACATCCTCACTCTGGAAAAGTCCACTCCATGGGAGTCCAGCGGCTGCAGGTTCATGTGTTTCATCACATGCTGGTAGAGAAGGGCAGGAAAAAAAAAACCTTAAACCTATTCTACATATAGTTATGCAAATGGACCACATCTTGAGTTAAGCTGAAATCCTCCTACCAACACATGCTCCCAGTTCTGCATGAGGAAGACATCAGTCTGATCCAGGACCAGCAGCTCGATGGACGACAGGAAGTCATAGTCCCTCTTACTCTCCCCTTCGGCCCCCAGCACCATTCGAAGGCCAAGCGGAGACGCAATGATGATGTCTGAGGAGTAGAAGGGGGCGTACAGACGCACATTGCCCCTCACTATAGACACACCTGGCAAGGAGGGTAGAAGCAATCAGATAAGGGGTGAATGCTTTCATATACAGCCCTCCCCCCACCATTTTAATAACGTACCTATCCTGAAGTGATCGTCCACGTTCCCTGAGAAGATGGCGTGGTAATCATCAGGTCTGAGCAGGTTCGCTGGTTTCTCCTCCTCTGCCTCTCCAAACTCCTCCTTGAACTTCTTCTTGTTGCTCACCATGATCTTCTTGCCTTTGGTCTCCAGCAGGCTGACCAGAGTGTGGACCACTTGTAGAGCGCGTCCCCGAATGGGAACCAGAATCAGAACCTGGCACACAGTAATAGCAATCCTTACAAATCCTGCAGGTTTTCTGTGTTAACCTCTTAAAACCGACCTAATTTGGGGTAATCCTCGCTATTTTTGCATACCCAAATGGAAAAGGAAATAACCGAGGAACTGTAAGCCTAAATTACATGTGTGTTACATAATTTGAAAGCTAACACCTTTAAGTTTCTGAAAATATAAATGAAAATAGTGTGACTAAAACACAGCCTTAACTGCATCGGTTCAAACATGACTCAAAGTTGTTTTTTCTTCTTTTCGAAAATAATAGATCTTTTTTAACATGAGTAATAAAGACTTGAGAAAAGGCATGTCTCATTGTATTGCATTTGTTCTACATCATGTCAACTACAACTGCAGAAAATTTCAGAGCTGTGGGGCTTTGAACTTCTGGCATCACCAGCATCTATGCATATGTGTGTGTGTGTGTGTGTAGTGTGCTCTTTTAGCTAAAGTATATATTCATTAGGCTTTTATGCACAAAAATAAAACAAATTTTTGAACTGTAAAACGTTTACATAAAAATATAAAACGTTTTATACAGAGAATAACTTGTTACTTAATTCAAATATAAAGTTAAGTGATGTGTGTGAAAAAACTGTTGCACTCCTTACTCCTTCAAACAAACAATCAGATCCACCTCATCAGCTGCTTCTACTTGCTAATTTCAGCAGGAGGCGGACTGACAAGGAGGAGGGTCAAAGCAAAACCAATACATAAACAAATAAACAATAGCTCTACCATTCACATAACCTTAGCTCTTTAACATTAATAATTTTGCAAAAGATAAACGAATCTAATTCTTAATAGGCTCCAACATAACTACTCGGTGCGTTATTGGCTGACGAGCAAGGAGCTTGTGAGACTTCAGCTTCAGAGACTTCGGCTATCCCTGATTCAGTTCGAGTCATACAAAAATGCGGACAATTTGTCTCGTAGGTAGGAAGATGGTGTAAAAAAACAAAAAAACTAAACAAACATCGCGTGCAAATGTTTAAGGAAACAAGTCTTATTAGTAAGATGCTAAGCATTAGCTATGGGCAGCTAAATAAACCTCATGTGTTTGGTTGTTTACCTTTGGCCTGGTCAGTCCCTGGTCTCTGGGTTCGTCTTGTGGCTCAGCTCCAGGTTTAGTCTGTGTCTTCCGCTCTCTCAGCTGACTGTTATGGGCCAGCACTCTGGAGTTAGCCTTCAGGACGTGGTTGAGCACATGGAGGCAGTAAGCACTGCATACATATGGACCCTGCTTTACAGGGCATATATCTGGGTGGTACAGGTCCTTATAAGACATCATGAGGGCCAGCAGCTCCAGCTGCAGAGGGCTGATCTCCTCAGCCTGTCCTTTAGGGTTGACTGACTGGTTCAGACCCTTCCAGCTGCTCTCCAAAAGCTTATGGAAATCACTTAGGTTTGTGTCTTTATGGGGACCGATGGGGCCGAATCGCTCAACAGGATTGGTGCACAAAAGATTTCCCAATTTTGGCCACTATGAAACAAGAAAAAGAGCAGAGAACGTTTACACACAATGCAGATAAGCTTAGTAAAATATACAAACAGTTTAAACTTTAAGCAAAAAATTCTATCAGGCTTAGTTTGCTTTTATACCCGCTTCCCTCAGTTGCAAACAACATCTTTTAAAGGGAGTTTATGTGATAGAGCTACAAATAATGAGTACATAACAGCGTTTTAACTAATAAAAATCTGTAGTATGCAGTTCTTATTTACAATGCTACCCTTAAATAAATTCCAGCTGTTCTGAGAAAGACTCAGAAGGCAACAGAAAAGTCACAAATAAAGATGGTCATAAAGCAATGTCCTAAGATCTGAACATATAACAGAGCATTTATTAACAGTGTTAATAATGGATAAAGGCAACATCAACCTGCCTAAACCTGCTCATACACCTAAACAGAGCCAGAAGGAACAGTTTCTGCAGATCGTAGGTTTTAAGAGCAGCTGGAAATGGGCACCAGCAACCCTTGCAATCCTGCTTGGGATAAGCGTGATGGAAAATGGATGCATGGTTCCAAGGCCTCGAAGCATAGAAGCTAACTGCTGCATCCACCATTGCTTAGTTCTGGTCTTGGTTACATTATGGGTTTCCTCTACATGGTTGGTAAGAGCTGCTAAGAGTTGATGGATAAACTAAATACACTGTGACCCTGGCAGGAAACCTATTAAAGGTTCACTTTCCATCAGGCATGCCCGAAATTGGTCCTCGAGGGCTGCTGTCCTGCAGGTTTTAGAGGTTTTCCTGCTTTAGAACAGCTGATTATGATGATTGCTGTTCAGCAACAGCCTGTTAGTCAACCATCAATGAAAAAGCAGAGAAACGTCTAAAACCTGCAGGAAATCAGCTTTTAGGGACGACTTTTGGCATGTCTGAATTAGATAGTTAAGAGCTCACACTGAGATATAAGGACCAGTGGAGCCTCTGGTGGCAGTTGTCTAAAGGATTTTTTTTAACGTAAGCTAATATGTGATGTAAGAACAAAACAGCCAAACGGAAGGAGCATGATGAGCACCGAGAAGAAGAGGACAGAGACTTTTAAGTCTTCCGGAAGAAACCAACCTGATGAGGATGAATCAGGAAGATGTTCTGTTAGCCTTTTAGGTCATTTTATCAAATTAAACTTCATGTTTATGGTACAAGTAGGTGAAGCTCTGATTTTAAGGAAATTCTACTCTAAGTGACCAAGATACAAACAAACAGAAAAGTAAATAAACTGTTTATAACTATGGTTAACATTTGAAATGTGTGTCAACCAGAATGGATTTTGAGGTCGGGTTTGGAGAACTTCAGAAACGAAAGTTCTTGTTTCACCTTTTTGTATGTTGTTATATTAAAATTTGATCTGAACCAAAGGTTTGGAAACATTTAGTTTTGATCAGAACAGTCAAAGTCCTTGAGAGGCTAAAAAACACTGAAGATTATGCAGGGTTTTCATTTCACAGTTGAGCTCTACTTCATGTTGGTTGAGTTAGAAAATGGGAAAAAAACGCCAAATTGTATTAATACATTTAAGGTTTTTTTTTAAAATATAAATGCTAATTTTCTAACCGGGCGGTTATGTTTATACCGTGATCTGAGATTTGGATTTGCAGCCAGAGGTGATTTTACACACATCCTCTTCAGTAAGCTCTGTTTCCAGGTGGTCTAAAAACATGTCTGTAAAAAAAAAAAAGAATTAAAAACAAAAAGTCAGATCTCATACAGACCAATACAAAACCTAAATGTTTCAATTTTTATAGAAATCAATGAAGAATTTCCTCTGATTTCACCTTTACTGGTCTTCAGTTGTGCAGAGTTTTCATCAGTTTCTCCTTTTTCCATGAAGTTTGTCTCCAGACAGAATGCAGATTCATGCTCCTTGTCTACAAACTCTTTATCTCCTGCCACCTCCTCCTGCTCAGCAGCCTGCTCCTCTCCATCAGCCCCCTCCTCTTTATCTCCCGCCGCCTCCTCTTCTCCATGTTCTCCTTCGTCCTCAGCTTCATTGCTGCCCTCTTCTGAAAATTTGAAACTCCAATTTAGTCAACTGCCAACAGTTGTAAAATATGTGTATAAAATGCAGCATACCTAAGTGGCACTTAAATAAAGTTGTCTAAAGGATAAATGTGTGGCTTGATATAAAAAACAAAACAAAGAAACAACCATCGCTTTCAAAGAGTAGCTCCTCCTCCTCCTCTTCATCACTGCTTTCATCCTCTTGGTTCTGGCGATTGGCGGTGGGTTCACCAAGGGTTGAAAGGAGCTTCTGATAGGCCGTTTGTTGCTCTGGTTCTTCCTCTTCTTCTCCATCCCTGATGTCAGGTTCTGAGTCGGACTGTTCTGGGCTTGATGGCTGCACCAAACAAAGGGAACAATTAAAACAAAACAACGAGGAGGCAAAGATGGTTACGCTTTTATGAAAACCATCTCCAAACAGAGCATCTCTCCACACACTCACCAGGTCCACAATCTGGGTCCTTTCAGGTCTTTCATTCACACTAAGGAGAAGCAAACAGTAAATCAAGCAGTATGTTACCAGATCTTATAGCACCTGATGCACAGACTTATGGACAAACGGATATATACACAGATGGAGATTTAACTGAAGAATACTGACCTTACCTGCGATCTGAGACATAACAGACCCCTTAGAGATTATCTCACCAACACATTGTTTTCTTTTGCATTTGTTATAATTGATCATTGCTTATATAGTTTAAAGACCAAAGACATGAGGTGATAGACAGAAATAAATGGGTGAAAGGACTAAAAGATGGATACATCTACAGATTAATGGACATGACATTTAGACCATAGGACATTGAATACA